>NC_143014.1:275073018-275358018 GCF_055824585.1 Amblyomma mixtum | reverse complement strand
TCCCTACTATTTTTTACCAAAACGCATACCCTTCTGGCCCCTCCGAACGCCTGTCGATTAGTAAACTGAGACCCCCCCCCCCCCCCCCACCGGCGAGTGTTAGGTCATACTGAGGGCGACCGCGCGTGGCATATAAATTAGCTGTTCTTCGAATGAGCTTGTAGCGTAATCGGTTGATAAGAGAATCGAAATGTCCCAACCTCGAATCATATTGACCGTAACTTTACGCCGAAGGCTGCCTTTCTGAGGATGTCCCGATAACGACGATAAAGTTGATTTCATTGTGCAGCAGATATACTGAATACAATGCACCAGATGCATTTTTGTGAAATATATGTGTGTTAAAAATCTCTAAAACCAGTGTACAGGGGCGGGATTGAAGTACATAAGCTATGGCCCGAAAGTTCGTGCATTATTTCTGAGACCTGAAGGTGTCTAAAAGTTTGTTGTACGCAGAGGGGCTTACATATTAGTAAAAGCGCAGAATGAAACGGAACTGCCTGTTTGTAGACTTTTTTTTTATTGTCCGTTCAGAAATCTGGAGCGAACCCGGTGTGCAGCATCACCTGTTCATGCAGATACAGGCTAATCTCGACGCCTCAGGCAAGCCTTGAGCGAATAAACAAACCGTGGTAATTAGTGGCGCTTCCACAGACAACGCACGAGCCGTATAAGACTTCCAAACTCAACAACTACTCTCACTGAGAGGCTTTCGTCAACGTAACTTTTCGTTTTAGATAAAATGATGACTACCCTGGATTAGCATGACTCGATCGGGTAACAAGAAAAAAGTGGCCACAGCACCTCGTATACCTCGAAGTAGGTGTTATCATGAAATCCTGTTCCATCGCAGCCACCTCGAACATATTTTCATTATATATTTTATCTCTGGCCTTCGTGCACATCTACTGTATTTATTCGGATATTAATTTATTATTTCTTTATTCCACCGTTTTTATTTTTACCCCATGGCATATCTATACACTTAGTCAAGAGCATTTCGACAACAGGGTTTGTTTCTGGAGCAGTACAGTCGGGCAGTTAAGGTACCTCGGCAGCTCAAAAAGTCCGGAGGACAAGAATCTTCTCCCTCCGAGAAATTGGGAACTTCGGGTGCGCCTTTTTTTTCACTGCGCAGATATACGACTCAACAACGAAACCTGCAGCCCGAAGACTTTTGGTTGGTTAAATGTACGTTACATTAAATTCTGGAGGGTCAGTAACTGGCACCCAACAAGCAGGACTGCTATGACTCGTCGGTCATAGTCATAATCGCATCCTCCTGAGACTGAGCAGTGAAAAATTTCTCCAGTAAATTGGACAACAGAATCGCAGGCGCGACAGCCGCGGAAAAGGGTTTAGTGCCGTGAAATGCTCTTCCTCAGCTACTTTTAGACCTGGTGCTGCCATCTAGTGAGCATGGCCAAAGTCTCGTGGTTTCCCTCCTGCGCATGGTCTTTCAAAAAGTGTGCGACGGTGAGAGCACGTTTCACGGTGGTGGTCAAAAAAATAGAGTTGACGAAGAGTATTCGCGTGCATTATAACAGGCAGTAAAGCACTTAAAACACTTGCGAACGCATGTAGCTGCCTGCATAAGCTCATAATTTGAGCGAATAGGGGGCTATAACCTTCCTCTGTGCTTCAGAAATTTCATCTCCCTGTGTTGAACCTTTTTCAGCACACAGTAAGAATTTCTAAATGCAGCAGAAGATATTTCAGTGACGTTTCTGAACCCGAATCTATCTTTAGCTTTTGAAAAAATTTGTGACACAATTCACACACCGGGTCTCAGGCGGATATATGGCATACAGGTCTGAAAAGAATGCAAGTTAACCAAGTTCAGGAACACTTGAGCATTAGGCAAATATCATTCGAATACAGATCGGCGTCTAATCTGTCTGGCATTAAGCGGAATGAAATTCAGCGGACTAGGCCGCAATGCATTCGAAATGCAGCCCCTTTTCACACTTCTGAATTGCTTACAAGGTACCTACCCCACTCAAGCAGCCTTTACCGAAATTAAAATATCGCATAGCGCTTTTTTTTACGCATCATGATGTTCAATGAACAGCTGTTAGGTACTTAGCCCGCGAGATCACCTCAAGGGTACATCAAAGCTCGCGATACCTTTAAAGGGAGACTGAAATACTTTTTTTGAAAATCAGGCTGGCAGCGGCGTCCTATAGTTTTTCATGCTGTATACTGGAATATCGCATCCAAATAAGGCAACAACAAGCGCGAATTGCCTTTTTTAGCAGAAATATGCGGCCTGTGTCACGGGGCACGCCGTGCGGCGCGCGCCGCCCGTGATTGGTCAAGAGAGGTCGTGACGACACTTTGAGGACTGGAGAAGCTGCAAAGCCACCTAGACTAGACAAGGCCTGTTCGCTCCTCCTCTCCACAGGGGCCTACGTCACACTAGTTGCCCGACCCGCCCGACCGGTCCGACCGCGAACGACGGTGAGAGTTCGGTGAAACACAGCACAGGCTCATAGAAACGCAGGCCTGTGGTTAGGTTAGACAGCGAACGTGCTGACATTTCTGTTTTCCGGCTTCTAGTCTTTCGAGCTGCAGTGCGTCATACCGTATTCTCCTGGCTTGTGCACGTTGAAATCATGATGTGGTGCTAAAGAAAAGCACATTTGTAATCGCTGCAACATGCGCCGTTGCTGTGTGCCGGGGTGCCGCGGAAGTTATGTCGGTGGCCCAAAAGTTAGAGTGTTTGGTTTTTCCTAAGATGAAGCTCACAGAAAAGCTTGGATGAGAGCAGTTCCTCGCAAGGATTTTACGCCAACCGTACATTCCAAGGTAGAAAGTAAAAACCTTCTGTAACTTTAAAAGTTGTTGAAGAATAGTTTCGGGAGAACCGGATGTAAATAATTAAGCTTTCTCATGCAGGTATGCGAGCTCCATTTCCATAAGCAAGACCATCACCAAGCTCTCACATGATGATAAACAAACAGGAAGAACCATAGAGCTCAACCGCGATCGTGTTCAACTTCAAAAGGGTGCAGTGCCTTCCGTGTTCCCCAATTGCCCATCATATCTTCCTTCTACACCTTCATGAGGGCACGTCGGGAAAATGTAAATTTTTGTAAATTGAAGGATGACGCCATTCAGAACAGCAGTCAGAAGAAGGCAGTTGCCAGGAAACTAAAAAAAATTAAAGAATTGAAATATTTTAATGCAGAGCACTCTGACCAATAAAATGTCCATAAAGTATTCATGTTACTGTTTTGCATGACTTCATTCATTTTGTTTATTTTAATGTCTAACACGCCATCCGCTTTCGAACATAACAAAAAAAACGTACATTTATTTAAAAAGCAACCGAATGCATGAGATGTAGCAGGTACTGCATGTCATGCATTCTGCTTCATTCTACTGCTTTTCTGTCTAGGAAAAAAATATTTTGAAGTTAATATGAACTAAATACGATGAACTGAAGAGCAAGAACTATAGCTATGCAATGCTCTGTCACAAGTATTATCATGCAGCTATAAAAACGAAGCACTTAGCTCCAATACGAAGTATATTGTAAGGGCCACGAAAGATAGCATAAATTTTAAATTAATAAGGAAGATATTTAGCAAAATTATGCTCGCGGTTAAAAAGCTGTTGTTTAGTCGCTAATCCATATTTATTGACTCACTTCTAAAGCCATTGTACCTCGGATAGTAAAAAAGTGCGCTTAAAACTGCCGGTGAACCCCCGCAGTCCCGAGCGGTGGTCGGACAACTAGCGTGACGTCACGGAGCAAGCGGAGAGGCCTTGAGTAGTCTAGGTGGCTTTGGAAGCTGCCGATGCGGATCCGGCGCTGCGTTGAGGGCAGATCGCAGCTTTCCCTGGGGTTGTAAAAGCGAATATGGTGACTATTTTTTTACTGACTTCCAAAGAAAAGTATCCTACAGTTTGTTCATTCCACGTATCACCTGAAACCAAGGCGCAAGCAAAAAATTCTACGCCTGCGCACAAGCATACGCCAGCGTGAAAGACGCGTATGCAGACCATGCGTAAAAGGTGCCAATACAACCTCGGCTCGTATTCTCGGAAAGGAAGGGGTGCGAACAATACTCAAGTCAATTACCACCACCCGACGCCTCCTGGCTCGCCCGAAAGAGCGTCATCCTAAAGAAAAGGCGCAAAGCGCTGTGTAGAAAAAATCCTGTTCTCAGTACCCGGCGTTGTAGGTCGGGGCAAGAAGGTATTTCAAGGAAACGAGAAGCAGCACAAAATTGATGTCAAAATGAGCGAGCCGCCGCGGTGGCTCAGTGGCTATGGTGTTCGGCTGCTGACCCAAAGGACGCGGGTTCGATCCCGGCCGCGGCGGCTGGAATTTCTTTGGAGGAGAAATTCTAGAGGCCCGTGTACTGTGCGATGTCAGTGCACGTTAAAGAACCCCAGGTGGTCGAAATTTCCGGAGCCCTCCACTACGGCGTCTCTCATAGCCTTAGTCGCTTTGGGACGTTAAACCCCATAAACCAAACCAAACCAAAATGAGCGAAGCGCAGTGGCCAAGCACTGCGATGCATATGACCACAGGACAGTGGCGCAATCATTGTGAGCTGGAAACCAAGCCAAATATGCCCACAAGGCTGCTGCTTCACTCGTGGCGCGTTTAGCAGAGGCCAGAAAATATAAATTGCTCCCTCGGAAACGTTAGCCCTTCTCAGATTTGCAGTTTAGGTTCAGTGAAGTGGTGGCTAACTATATGTGTGCTTAAAAGCCAAGCTAGATGCAACTCGCCCGCTGCCACAACATAATACCGAATAAGGTTGCGAAACATGGTGGTTTTTTTTTTTTTGCAAAAACTTGGTTGGCATTCATTTCTTTATTAAATTTGCATCCGAAATCAGAACGTCGAACGCTGTCGAATGCTTTCATTTTAATCGCTTAGCTATAGATTAAACGAGATGCCGCATATGAAGAGCTTCGATGCTTGCTTGCTTTGCTTTATTGTGCTTTGCTTGTTTCCTTGCTTGCTTGGACTCGTCGAACCGAGTATAAAATCACTAACTGAGCCTTGCTGAGCACGCCTCAGGTGGTCTGGCAGCACATAAGCTGAGGAGCATGTTTCTACAGAGAGCATATTAGGGACTAGCTCTGTATGTAGCCGCTCTTACGAAAGTGCTTCGAGCAGAGTACGCTTGCTTTGGTCGGCTTGAATTCTTCGTTACAGCAGCGAGCGCTTGCGCTGCGAGCTTATGGCGGGTAACAGTGGAAGACGACACAGTCGCGGCCGTAGTTGTTCGTGGACACGAACGCAGAGTAGTACCCTGCGTTGAACCTGATTCTCAAGATTGGCTGACACGCATTGTACGTCACAACGCACGCAGTACGAGGAACAACGCATTCAGCACAAGAAACAACGCGCGCTGAAAGCTCGCTTAGGTGCGCCGAAGTATCCCCGGTTCCTCAACATGACGTCACGTTGGCCGACATCCCTCTCCGCTTTTCTCTTCTCCTGCGGTCGCGCGGGGCGCGGGAGATTTAAACATAGCGTTTTCAATTGGTGATTGCGCCATTGTTTTAGCCAAAATCGAAAAAATAATTTCACAGACGTGATCAGCAATGACACTGCTTCAAAACACTAAAAAATTACCTGATTCGAAAACCGCCTCAGTATCCCTTTAAAGTTGTGTTAGGGAGCAGGGACATAGGAGAGGTAAATCCTAAACTTCCTGTAATCATTACGAATGGTGCGTTTGCATACTAATGACTAAGCCCTCTTAGGTGGGCCGACTAGCTAGAGGATTGCCGGAGGCCAGTTCTGAATGTCGCAGGCTGAGTGCACAGGTTATTGCCGCCTATCTCCAACAGGCCAGATTTCCACTGTAGGGTGTCGGTGGCTGTACAGAGGTCTAACAGGGCACATTAGAAATTCTCTCTTAACCCTCAAAGGCGTCTTGTACAAAGTTGTGCACACTGCGAACTCGCAGCTCTTTCTCACTGTGCTCTGCCTAGTGCAGATTTCTTAATTTCAGGTGACTTTAGCATCCTTCATATTGCAAATAGGGTGGTTTTCTTAAGCCATCTAGCGACAACAGCAAATAATAGATCCCCAAACAGTGAGCGGGGCAGCGCATCCTGCGCCATTTCTTACAATACAAGAAAATATAATTTCATACTGCGAGATCTATGAGCCTGGGGAAGCGTCGATCGCTTGTGGGCGGGGCATATAGTTATTCGGCGCAGTTGGGTACCATAGGTCGAGGTGGAGAACTGCGACTGACAGTGACGCGTTCTCCGTAAACGCAGATGTAGAATCGAAGAAAACAGCCAGAAAGAAACGAAAAGAACAATTAACTAGAAGGCATACACAGCACAAAAATTCATGGGGCACTTTGGCTCTCAAAGTGCTGCAAGGCGAAAGCGTTTCCTGGCCACTGTTTGTTTTTATTTACTTTTTTTTATTTTTCACATTTTGTTTTATTTATTTTTTGCCCCTTTTCTTAATTTTATTGTTTCATTTTTATTTTCACATCTTATTTTACTTTGTTTTTATTTTATTTATTTTCTTATTTTTATTTTTTATTTTCCTTTTCTTCACTTTAGTCCTTTCATTTTATTTATGAAGCCCATGCATTCACTAGATGCGCCTTTATTCATGCTGGAACCTTGAGCCTTTTAAGCAGTGACACCGAAAGGCGGACGAATCTGCCGACGCGTCTGTCGACATGGCTGCCGACGCGTCTGTCGACACTCCTGCTGACGCGTCTGTCGACACGGCTGCCGACGCGTCTATCGGCACTCCTGCCGACGCGTCTGTCGACACTCCTGCCGACGCGTCTGTCGACACTCCTGCCGACGCGTCTGTCGACACTTCTGCCGATGCGTCTGTCGACACGGCTGCCGACGCGTCTGTCGACACTACTGCCGACGCGTCTGCTAACGACAGTATGAGGCTTCCGCCTTAAAAAGTAGCGCTGTGATTCGCGCTGCACCTAGACTGTCTCACTGCTGCAGTAATGCATGCGTACTAACCTGTTTCCGCTTCTGAAGGAGTTCTTGCTCTTGCTCCTATTCTGTGGCAAAAGATATCGCCTGTCTCTTGCTTAGGCGATCGTGCTGTCGGTCTTCGTCCGTAGTAAAGGCAGAAGAACTTGCTTTGGGGCTAGTAAAGGCCTAGCCTGTCGCTTCTGAAGGCATTCGCTTTCTCGGCGACTGGCAGCAGTACTAGTGGAAGGTTCTGCCGGTGTCGACGCAGTTGTGTTAGGCCATAAGAACACAGCGTATAAAATTTCAGAGCTGAGTCAAAAGGATTTTGTTCTGTCTCTGAACCCGGGTGATACTTTCGCGCCGCCAGTGCGCGCCCGCGGAATGGTCCAGACGCATCAGGCGTGCGCCCTGCTCTTTTCCCCTGCTCTATCGTTGTTCAATCCCCCATTTTCCTCTCCCCTCCCCATCCCTATGGCGTGCCTGGCCGCCGTCTGCCAAAAAGGACGAAAGCTAGCCTTGGTACAGCACGCCACCGACCTGCTCAAGGCGTAATACAATAGTATGTTGTCAATAAGCGTTTCTCCCTCCCTATGATGTCATCGCAGCTGCGGAATTTTTCTGCGCGCCGCTCATTTTGCGCGGGACGTTTATCGTCCGCTCGCCTGAATTCGAACCACAGACGCGTTAAGCTTTTCGGCGCATTGCAGCACTCGGCCATCACAGCAGCCACTCACTATCCTTGATCTAACTGATAGATTCTCTCGCTATGCCTTGGAAGTCGTCATCGCCGAGAATGTTAGGTATGGCCGCTGAAGAGCGGGCGAGGGTTATGACACGTCAAAGACCGAAATCAAGCAGGAGACGCCATGCATGCTGCCAAGCAGTTGAAAAGGAAGCGGCTGCGTGCGGCAGCAGGTAATGCCCCAAAAGCAGCCAAAGAAACTGAACATAGTTAACAAATAAGACAAGGTGAACTACCCGGGAAATTTGACCGCAGAACGCATGCCTGGGCCATTTTACCACTCAGTTGCCCGGATTCTTCCTACATAATACAGAGAAAAAAAAGACCACTGTAGCCAAGCAAGCAAGGACTACATAACCCCTCGTTCTGCCATATGCACCGTTCAAGCAGCGCTGTTCCTCAAGAAATGAGCCTGCCCTGCTTCTTAACGAACCAGCGAAACAAGTACTCGCTTAACTACAAAGGTCGCTGCCGAATGTGTTGTGATTTACCGTTTGCGGTTATGGGTATGACAGTTCATCGCTGCAGCAGCGCTGCACCGTACTCAGCTGTGCTGTTTTGTCATCATGCTGTTTTTTCTCGGTGTTGTTCTGTAGTGCTGTTTTGAAGCGAAAAGCTTCACTACGCGGGTCAGAGCCGAGCTTCGCGTGAAATGAATTGGTGAGTTATGCGCATGCGCGAAACCGAGTGACGTCACGCGCCGCGCAGGTGGTCGCTCCTCGCCGCTGCCGCAGCCGTCGCCGCCGCCGACTTCGTCACCTGACCTTTCGGCGCAGCCGCGCGCTACTGTGCACGTGCGTCGCCTCCTCGCTGTCGCTACAACTGCGCGCTTCGCCTCCTCGCCCACCGTTTGACCTTTCGTTGCAGCCGCGTGTTGTCCGCGTCGCAGCCGGCAATCCTCCTCTCCGCATTCCTGCGGGCAGTTTTAATCGCGCCGATTTGCGTCTCCTCCTCCGCCTCCGTACAGGCAGTGTGTGGACGGCCATCAAACCAAGCATAACTGAAGCTTTTCGCTTGTATATCCACGCTTAACCAGAACTAAGCCACTGCCTAATGTTTTTTTTCGCTGGGCCGTTTTTTCGCTGTGCTGTTTCATCTGGCGTGCTGTTTTCACGCACACTGTTTTTTCCCTGTGCTGATTTGTAGCCATGCTGTGTTTTCCCTGCGCTGTTTTGTCGCAGTGCCGTTTTTTCCCTGTGCCGTTCTGTCGCTGTGCTGTTTTTGTGCGCTGTTTTGACGCATGCTGTTTTGCGTGTGCTGTTCTTTCGTGTCCCCCATGGGCACCTCGCATTGGCGTGAACTGCATACGCGACCACTTCAAGGCAATGCCAAACGGTGAAAATCATCTGTACCAAGAAGAGGCTCATGACTCAAGGACTCCAGATGCAGGCTGCTGCTGCGCTCTGTATTCTGCCGAGGTTTTATTCTTCCTCGTCCACTACTTTTCTTTTTCTTTCAACCTGGCCTTGGTAACATTGCATTCTATTTTGCTCCTCCCCAAGTGTGTTCGAGCACAAAACCGCAGACGTGGCGGATTACCGCGCCTTTCCTCAGCTCTTCTTCTCCTGACAGGAGCTATAGAGGTAAGAAGGTATTCCTAGTGTTGTAAACGGCCGCCATTACAAGCTGCCTCGATTAAAGCTGTTTGGACGACGCGCGTAGGTGGCGTTGCGACCTGGTCTTCCTTAGGGTGCCTCGATGCAGTGCGCAGCCGTAACGGTGGCGCTGGCATCGAGGCACCCTTGTGCCCCTGCCAACGGAGGCAAGCAGGAGCCGGCAAACACAAGGTGTCGCGCAGGCGTGACCAGGTGAAGCAGAAGACTTCACAGGGCGAATTGGTTCGCACTGAATTGAACAAGCTGCAGCGCGAACAGAAAAGTCAACGGAAGAACAACAAAAGACGTGCGTCTTTCAACCGGCGTTCAAAACAAGAAATTACCGAAGACACTTTGGAAATTCTAAAGTGTGCTTGGCGAAAGCCTTGTGGTCAACCGACTGACGCTTCCCCGAACCGCTTGGCGCGGAATCACTGGGCCGCTTCGGAGCGATACGTCTCACTTACACGACTACAACGAGACGTCTGGCGAAGGAGCGGCGGTGCAGCTGCCACCGCCAACGCGCGCACGCTCGTTCTAACGCTACTGTGTGACCTCATGGTTGCTATGCACAGCTGCGCCCCCCCCCCCCCCCCCGCAGGCGCGCCCATCGTTTATAGTTTATAAATGGTGGGCGCGCCGGCTGCTAAGGAGGGGAGGAGGTTGCGCCGCTGCTCGGAGGAAAGGCCACAGTTGGCACGATTCCAGCGCACGGACGGACACCGCGAGCATGAGCCATTAAAGGCTTTCGCCTTAAAAGACCTCCTGTCCGCAGGCGCGGATCTATATATCACTCTTTGAGGGTGTAGTTGGGGGACGAGCGGAGGCGGTCCCTTTTGAACCATGTATTTCTTCGACTTTTTTGTGGAAAAATGGGCTTCAGCGTGATTTTCCTACGTAAAATTTCTCGCCTGGCCGGAGGGGGGGGGGGGGAGGGGACGTCCTCACCTCCCCACCACTTCCGGTAAATCCGCCCCTGTCTCCCCTATAACAGTGCACATTCGAAACTTGTTAAAACGGCGATAGTGATTACCAACCTAAGGCAACACTCGAAAAAGGCGCTGCGCATTGTGTGAAGGGAAGTTCTATGATGAATCAGACTGTTCGGTTGCGTAGTGCGTCCTCTCCTGAGGCGGTAATTATCGGCGTCTGTGAATGTTTGCTAAAATAGATGAAACGCGCAGGTCAAGGAGCTGTTCATGCAGAAGGCGTGAACAAAAACCGCACGATAACAAGAAATTTTGGACAAATGCATTTTTTCAACGGCAACTTGTTTATGAAAGCGATTTTTTTTTCGCACATCGTAAGATTGTACCATAAAATCAAGATATCCGCATATCGCTCTTCAGTACGCTTATAGTTTTCGGCTACTACTGTCAAAAACACACCCCATTGGTTTTCTATAGCAGTCTTAACTCTTCGGTGTGAGTGCAGGACAAACTTTAAAAGCAAGATTTTAGAGACCCGCGTACTGTGCGATGTCAGTGCACGTTAAAGAGCTCCAGGTGGTCGAAATTATCCGGAGTCTTTCGCTACGGCAGCCCTCATTGCCTGGATCGCTTTGGGACGATAAACCCACAAAAAAAATCAAGATTCTGCTACGCATCGGAAAGTTAGACCATCCCCATCAATATGTTCATAACAGTATATTACAATATTCCGAAGTTGCCTCCCAATCAAAAGTGAGGCCTAAGAAAAGTGAACTTGGCACAGGTCACCTCTTAATACCATAACATGTCTCATAATCTCAAAAAAGTGGCTGAGAGATTCAAAGTGGATGTGCTCTGTAGGCGCCTACAAAGCTGTCCGAAATTCCTGGAATGATAAGTGGCAAAAAAAATTGGTAGGAATTCAACGTAGTGCAACCGAGTAGACGTGCGAAAGCAGGTGTCATTCTTCAACTGCACTGTTAGCAAAAAAACACCCAAAAGGGAGTAAGTGGCTTGTCCTCTAACGCACACCCAAAAGGAGGTTTTTTTTACTCCATATGTATGGTGTTTTTTATTTACTCTCTTATATAAGGGAGTTATTTTGGAGTATAAAGGGAGTTATTTTGGAGTGAAAAGGGAGTAAATTTTTTACTACCCACAGAGATGGAGCCCGAAAATGGCGTCATGTTTATTTATCCTCATTCAAGCTCACTCTTACACCAGTGACAGCGGCGGAAACGGGCAGTAGCTCTGCGGGCCGCCGGTAACCCAACTTGGGAAACTGCGCTGCCCTAGACCCCGCGTCACGCATTCTTTCCGCCGTCTGCTAGCACAGCGGCGGCGTACGCGGCAGGAGTCGTCTGCTTGTCGTCTGTACGAGCTCGTTACGTTGGCCATGTTCGTAGATAAAGGGATGTAACCTTATAATCAGTAGTTCAAAACTGAAAAGGAGTCGCTGAGTAGTATTCACGGTCATGCACCACGCTATATTTGACCCAAAACCAGAGCAGAAAAGATGAAAATACACCTGATGGTAGTTTGGAATGGCAGTGTTTGCTTTCATATTCACTTCATTAAGGCTTGGATTTTAAACATGGCTGAGGAAAAATGTGGCCTCATGAGCTCAGTCAAGAGCTCAGCGTTGACACTATGTTGTATCACAGTTCCCTGTTCATGCAACACATTGCGAGGACCACACTGAAAAAAGCCTGTGAGAATTAGGCCTAAGCGGGGGCTGTAACGGGGTGGCGACACAAACCAAGGAAAGTTAGGTATGGTTAGAGCCATGGAGGCTTCACAGGAGCAATTCAATTATGTACCGTACTGTAGCGGAAAACGGCGACAAGCCGATATCTTGTACCGCGGCTGGCGCCCGTGAAGGAGCAGAAGTCAGCAGAGATCCGGTGACGATGGTAACCAAGCGGTTTTCACTCACCGCCGTTATCAGACGACTGACCAGAAGCAGACGAGACGCTAGGTGGCGGGGCGGATTGCACAAAATGGTGATTTTTTTACTCCATTTCGGCGCTGGTGGAGTATTTGACACAATTAACTCCCTTTCTAGACTGGAGTAAATGCTGGTAAACCCTCATTTTTACTCCCTTATTCCCTCATGGGAGTAAAATGGAGGACAGTCCACCTTTTTACTCCCCACTCATGGAGTAAATGTTTTCACAAATGGAGTAAAAAGGGTGGCCGCCACCATTTTTACTCCCTTTTGGGTATATTTTTGTTTACAGTGTGGAGGGGGCACTTAAAGGGAAACTGCGTAGGCCTTAGAAACAGACGAGCTTAAAGGCATCGAATGTGTCAGACTTGCAGGTAAAGTATGCGAAGTTCTTTTGGCCTAGCATTTGAAATGGTGACGTAATAGCCGATTGAAATCGAGACTGTCTTCAAGCTTCTCCGCAGCGCACAGCGCCAAATGGAGGTGGGGGGGGATGATGATGTTATCAACGGTACCGGTACATTTCCAACGCCTAAACGCTTGGTTTGAAGGCAAAAAAAAACCAACGCCACCGAAGGCAAAGCCCGTCGAGCGTTGTTTGGCACCATCCAACGAGACATGACACGGTGTGGCTGACAGCAGCGGTAATTTGAAATCTTACTTTCCGTGACGTCACACTGAGCTTCCCCACAGTCCTACGGTGCTTTGAGAAAAAGCCTACAATTCTATCGTCGCTTACGTCACTATTTTAGCTGCTAGCGCCAAAACACTTGGCACGCTTTACCTACAACCTCTGTAAATTTAAATCCTAGAATATCGCGAAATTCTCAAAAAGTGGTGCAATTGCCCTTCAAGCTCCGCTTTAAGGGTATGACGCGATATCTTTAGTGAGTTAATGCCCATATATACAAAATTCGCCATTCTTAATTAACATTCATAGATGGCGGCGAGTCCTCGTATCGCTACCAGCGCAGTGGCGCAGCGGTTAAGATATACGCCACTGCCCTGGCAGGTGGCTTTCTATATCACAGTCACCGGTAGGGATTTTGCAACCCATGTTGCTCTTCCCGAGCAACCTCTCGCACAGCTGGTGCG
Source organism: Amblyomma mixtum (assembly GCF_055824585.1). Classification (NCBI taxonomy): domain Eukaryota; kingdom Metazoa; phylum Arthropoda; class Arachnida; order Ixodida; family Ixodidae; genus Amblyomma; species Amblyomma mixtum. The sequence goes on along the minus strand of NC_143014.1, from coordinate 275,344,770 downwards.
ACGCTGCTCCGAACTTACCCGAGCTTAACCGAGTAACTCGGGTAAGCTCGGCAAAGGATCGTTCGGTAAACGTACGTACGATGACAAGATTCTTGGTCGGTGTTGGTGAACGCGTAAGTGCTCTCGCACTAAAAAAAAATGTGTTCTGTAGGCCAAAGCACTGTACAAGTTTACTCAGTGCAGAATCAATGTTATTTATGAGATCACCGTGAACTGTCGGTGCTGGTATATCAGACAATAGGGCGCTGTTTCAACGAAGTGGCACGTAAGCATAAATTAAAGGTGGACAGCAATACAGGTGAGCACCATGATGGCAGGGCATGCAGGTGGGCTTGGGCAGAGCATGTAACGTGAAGGCAAGATAACCGCTGGTCCTTAAGGGTCACGGAGTGGATTCCAAGAGAGGGCAGGCGTAGCAGTGGGCGGCAGAAAGTTAGGTGGGTGGATGAGATTAAGAAGTTTACGGGAAAACGATGGCTGTAGCTGGCAAAGGAGAGGGTTAATTGGAGACACATGTGAGGGGCTTTTGCCCTGTAGTGGGCGTATTCAGGCTGATGACGATGAAGTTTGTTAGCAAAAACGCATGCAAAAACACAAAGGAGCTTATTGAGGCATATTTTAATGCTAAGTCAGCACCCAAGTGCGTAAGCACGCCGCCAATTCTTGTTTCCCGAAAGGAATTCGCCTTACTAACACAGTGATGAAATTTTAATTTATTTCGAAGCCGTGGCCTCGTGGCAGAGCGCCCGCCTCGGCTTCGGGAGGTGATGGGTTCGACTCCCGCCACCGGCCGGGTACCCACCGGTTTTCTCAAAATGGGTACAAGCTACGGCCCGGCCTGGTGCTCGGCTTACTAGGGCTACATTGCTTGGGAAAGGAGCCTGCGCCTTCAAATCCCGTCACTGTGGGCACAGAGTCGTGTGGACAAAGCGAAATGTTCTTCTTTAGCGTTTTACCTATCGCTCTAGCCACATCCTTTTCTCTTCGGCAACATTTAATATTTAACCCTCTTACCCTTTACTCTGCTTTCGCTGTGATTATTTTAGCTCTTCTCTTGACATGACATGCGTTTTATGCCTTTTTCTTGCGGTTGCTATTTTACTCTATCGTGTTTTACAGCGACAGCTGTTAAGCGCCCGTTCTTGGGTTTCGCGTCTGTGTGGTTGCAGTAGTAGCAGACGTGACAGGTGGATGGTTGCCATGGGAACCACCGGGAGGATGGTTACCGTAGAAGGAAGGAGGGGGGAATGCCGAGAGGAGAGTAATGCGTAACCGAGGATGGTGCCACGAGAACCATCGGGAGAGTGGTTGCCGTAAAGGAAGGAGAGGTGAGTGGCGAGAAGAGAGTAATGCGTAACCGAGGGTGGTTGCCATGGTAACCACCGGGCGAGTGGTTACCCTGAAAGGAAGGAGGGGGTATGACGACAGGGGACGAATGCGTAACGGAGGGTGGTTGCCATAGGAACCACCGGGACGGTGGTTACTCCGGAAGGAAGGGGGGGGGGGGGGTATGCATGACGAGAGGGGCGGAATGCGTAACCGAGGGTGGTTAGCATGGGAAGAGGAAGAGGGTTACCATGGACGGAGGAGGATATGGCAAGTGTGAGGGATGTGCAACCTGAGTGTGGTTGCCAAGGAAACCGCCCTCCGTTTGGAAATTGTTCAATTAGGAGTGTATGGAAAGAGTGTAAGCAGGCACAACTGGAGAGTAATTGTCACGGGAACCACCTGGAGGGTGGTTAGCACGGAAGGAGGAGGGTTACCGTAAAAGAAGGGTATGGCGAGGGCGGCGAAATGCGCGACTGAAGGATGGTTGCCACGGGAAGAACTCGAAGAGTGGTTACCGTGGACGGAGGAAGGAGAGTAATGCCTTAACAGCTGTTGCTGAATCTCTCGTCAGGGAGTGGTAACCGTCCTGTGAGTTTATTTCCTGTGTTGTTTTACTTTTTTGACTTTGCTTTCGCTATATTACATTACTGGAACATCTTCAGGTACGTGTACTGCTGTTTTGTTTATAGGTTTTTTCACGGTGCTCCGTTACTTCTGCTTTTCTAAATGTCATCTTGCCGGTTGTGTTCGGAGTAAAGGCCTGGTAGCCTGATTAGTTCTGGGGTGCGATTACGAGTCGCTCAGAATCGTCTCAATTGGAAAGTGTCTCAAAAAGCGTCTCATTTGCCCCGTTCCTATTGGTCGGCCGTTGGCCATTTTGATTTTTTGCGTCACTGGAAGACGTCATAAATGTGCCAGAAGTGTTGAAGTTGCTTAACTAATTATGCGAGACGACTGAGACGATTTTTTGCGACTGAAACGAGTGGTCTCAAACCGTTTGAGACAGAAAATGGCGGCAATTTACATCGCCGGTGGCCGCGCGAGCAACAGTGCAGAAGGGTGCGTGAAGACGGTTTTGACGTGCCGGACGAGTTGTTTTGACGTTTTGACATAGGAAGGAGCACAATGGCTGTGCGACGAACTCGCCGTTGAACTTGGAGGTGTGCTGTTGAGTGCGCGGTCATTGCAGCAGCAAATGCTGTGCGCGCTGCGCTTCTTCGCCGCCGGTTGGTTTCAAGGCACCGAAGGAACTGAAGTAAACGTCGGCGTAGCCCAACCGACTGTGAGCAAGTGTTTGCGGCGGGTTGCAGAGACCACTATCAAAGTTAAGTCGCAGAAGGTGCGCGCTTTCTGGCGAGACCCCCAGGACAAGGCGGCGGCGAAGGAGGGCTTCCCTAGCCTAAACTTTCGCCACCGCAGTATCCCCGGCGGCGTCATCCGAGCATCATCCGAACGGAACGGCAACAGCACCAACACGAACATCAAGTGTTTAGCCAGAAGCGGGCGGCATCATTTGGTTACGAGGTAGAAGAGAGATTGTTGCCACAGTGACCGGGAGTGTCGGCTCTCATTTCCCGCACTGAGATTGCAAGCTCCCAGCAGCTGCACCGGTCTGCTCCCGTATGTCGGCAGTTGCTGCAGTGTGATTATTCATGGTCGCCTGGTATTTTCTGAACAAAAATAAATAGAACCACGCATCGTGCATAGAGCACATTTGCCATCGATAGCAGGCGCCGACCGAGAGCACAGGCTAGGAGGGTTCACACTGGCGAGTCGCGGAAGTCGCGAGACAGGTTTAAATCGATTTGTTACGCTCCCTCCCCGCTTTGCAAGTGCTTCGGAAACCGTAACTAATTGACCGAAATCGGTCGCGCGACGTTTGCGACTCGCCAGTGCGAACTTGCCTTCTTCGGATTTCGAGCCGAGCGCTCCCTGCAAATTGATCTTGGCAGACCTGTAGCAATCACTGCCTTCAAAGATTTTTCCACGCACTTAAGACGTCCGCACAGAACCCTTGAGTCTACATAGTGTGTAAAAAAAAGAGGACAGCCGTTGAATCGGCTGATTTTTTTCTGGCTGCCATGTTTAGGATGGCTGAAAATGTCGGTGAAGGGATAAGGCTGAATCCTTTGAATCGGGCGGCAGCTCACGTCACCTACCCGACGCTTTTCCAGCGTCAGCGCACCCTCGCGGCAGCAAAAGTGACTGAAGAGCAAACTTAATTGCAAAACTGAGGATGCTTCTTGTTTTGCTTCATGTTGTTGAGTTTGAAACATAGTTTGTCAGCAAAATAAAACATTGTTCATATTATTAACGGCGTATTTACAGCAAAATGTTAGCATACGGTTCCTTATTGCGCAACTAAATGCTTCCGGGGAGAGCCCTGCTACTAGCCACCGCAACCTCGGTGCTAATTGGTTGATTCCGCGGTCAGCGTCTCGCGGTGTCGTCATTTTGACGTCACAGTCTCAAAATTGAGACAAAAATTGAGAGCGAGTCGTAATCGCACCCCTGAATTCTATCACAGTGAATGTTGATGTTCATTGTTTGAATTTTTTGTGTGTTGTACAAGGTGGATACAAAAGGATGGAGACCGCTTCAACTGTATCAGCGCACGTCCTTGTCGTCGTTCTTCCGTCCACGTTTCCGTTCGCGCTGCAGCTTGTTCATTTCAGTGTAAACAGCTGATACTTTCGTCAACTGTTGCATGTGCACTTATCGGCGCATCGTTATGTCGACAAAAGTAGCTATGTAACTCTGTTGCACGCGACCATGCCGACGAAGAAAGAAAAGGCATGCTTTCTGCCCCTGTGCAAAAGGGGCTACAAACCGGCGTCTTCCGGTGCAGCGAAAAGGCAGGTGTGGGAATGTCCTGCCCGTCCCTAGATCGGCCTTTTCCTCCGCGACTGCTCGATTTCACTTCTATTTACCACGCATTTATCTACCGGTAGTGCTTGCTCTGCGCAAACTAGAGACCTGTAATTCTTCAGTTTCAGTCATTACTTAATTTTTGTGATCAGACGCATTCTTCGCTTCCTCTGTTGACTCTCCCATCTTAAGCACATTTCGTTCACTGCTTCCTCCTCATCTCTGTCTAGTACATTTCATATGGGTGCCTGGCCACAGAGCTTCGATTTTAAATGAGATGACTGATAGCCTTCCCTCTGCGGTCCCGTGTTAACAGTCCTCCTGGTTACAGTATATGTTACAGGTGCTAGGTTTCGGAATTAACTGAGCAAAACGAGTCGCGTTTACATCTTAAAATTAACATTACCTCCAGTATTCCCGGAGCAGGGAATTTGCCGATCCCGCTGGTGATGCTCTAGCGCCTGTGTTACCGTTCACCTTTTTGCTTTCGTTCCTTTCCTTCTTCCTTTTTCTTTTTTCGTGACGACTGATTAGCCTCTCTACGCCTCCCGATTCTCGGCCGATCCCCTGGATTGGTTGTGCGCCATTTGTTGACTGTAGGAATAAGTTTCGATGGTACCCGCGACGGTAAATCCTGCTCGATCGCTAGAGGACCTAATAACTGCCCTCTTGCAACCCTCTGACGGGAACACAGAAAAAGTTGCTGAAAAAACCGCAATAGCAAAAAATAAGAGAGTCTGCCGATGAATAAAACCTGCGACATTGAGTGCGCTGTGCCCAACGAGCCTGACAGCTTGCTCGAGCATCAGTCATGTGTTGATCAAAACAGTGACAGCCAGGTCATATTTCATATAGCTGGAAATGTTCGAAAAATCTCAAGAGGTTTCCATGTCGAAAGTGCGCGCATCCCGCTAGAGCCTACTTCCTTTGCAAGGGATACCAATGCAAATCCATCACTGACGATCGAGGCAGCTCGACAGTGCATGGCTTTGGTGTGCCCATCAAAATCAACTGAGGAGCTTCTAAGGTTTAGGGGGCGCATTTACTGCTTTCTGCAGCTGCAACGACTATGTTTCATGAAAAGTTTGATTTTTTCATTGCATATTCTTCAAGGACACCAGCTTCTGGAGGCTGCCTATATGGCGAGAGTGGACGTCATTCACAACGAACGTAATCAAGTTTTATGTGCTAACCAGGCTGCATTTCTTAACAAACGCAGCCAATAAAGATCTCAACCCTAAAATTGAAATGCAGAAAGGGGCTAAAAATGAGTCAAAACCAATCATTGTTGAGTGAAGCACCAGTCGCCTTTTCGTTCTTGGCACGGCAGCGAAAAGGCGTGCGCGTGTTCTTATTCAGGAAGTTTAGGTTCACTGGCTTGCGCAGCCAGGTTCGTTGAACCACTCTGTTCACACTTGTCACAGTGGTGATGAGTAGAGCCTATAGTGTTCTTTAAAGATTAGCCCACTTTTCAAGTCATAAGTGAGAGAATTCTCGTGCCAATCTTCGAGGCGATATTCATGGGCCGGTTTTAATGGTGACGACTTCCCACTCTCGAGTTCAGAGTCACGCCTACGTTCAGCAGCATCGAACCTTTCAACAAGGAAGGAAACAACTGTCCGGCTTAAGTCGAAAGCCTCCAACGTTTCTTTTTTTTTTAAGTCAGCGGTGTTTGTGACAGCATTAGTCTTCAGTAGCTGCGGGCCGAAGACTCTTTTCTCAGAGACCTGGTCAAGCCGTCAAGTACTCCTGGGAGTCCTTGTGAAGTTATTACTATTCTTAGAAATCAATACAGCCCACTACGGCATGCTGTTGTCCAACGCTTCATGTTCAATGTGCGTGTTTTTGCGAAAATGTTGCCTATGAGCTCTTTTATAGCTGCTCTGAAGACCTTGTCGGAGGATTGGAAATTTCGTACAGAATTTGAAAATATAGTGAGAGACGCTACAATCTGAGGACTCTAGAGCATAGCAGGCCAAATCAAACTGCGGGGACAACTGGACCTAACGTTGGGACAAGCTTTGAAGACTGCTTTAGTCATGAAAGCAGCGAAGAAGGTCGCTGGTGTGATTTGCCAGCCCCAGGTACTGGTACAGTGCTGACGGCTCATCGCGTACCGGCACCTTTTAAGAATGCCACCAACTACCGGTGCGAGGAGGGACACCTGGCTTCTCACTCCAGTTATGCGAACGCCATCCGCTACTTCCTTCATAGGAAGGGACCCGTGGCTAAGGCGTGCAATTCTAAACAGAAAGGCCCACTACCATGTAAGCGCAGTTCTTCAAAGTCACGTTCCTCATTGGGGGCCAATTCGGAATTCCTCTTTATTTAAAGCACTGACAGTCATTGTCATCACTGATACTTGCGAAGTTGTCCAAATGTCTTCGTTTTGTGTTTTCTACAAGCGGCAAGTAAATAGCACCATGTCATGTCATCACCACAATTTAGCGTCACTCGCAATGTGGAGGAATCGCTCACCATTGAGCTCGACACAGGCGCGAGTGTATTTGTCATTTCAAGAACTGTTCCCGATAACACCGGCCGAGTCATTAGGAGTGCTACTGAGTAGCTATTCTTTTGAGCTGAGGCAAGTTCAAATGAAGGCGGATGTCACTGCTAGTTTCTTGACAACACAGCAGTCCTATCATTTTACCTCACTGGCGAGAATGGATCCGTGCGCAGGGCATGGATTTCTCAAACGTGCCAGCCGCTGCGCACAGTCGGTCACTAAGGGTGACCGAACAGCTAGCTATAGTGGTGGTGCGGTTGCTACTGTTGCGAGCTCTTCCGGTCCGACGCGGAAGCTGGAAGACTCCACAACAGGAGCTACCACCTCTCAGTTACCTAGCTGTTGGGTCACATCAGTGGGCGCTGAAGCCAGCATTGCGGTCGGTTCACTCAGCTTGCAAGACGGTTCCAGTTGTCTATAGTCGGATACAACTTATGTCTGCAGTGAAGCTCCACCCAAATGCAGGACCTCTGCACAGAATTTTGCCACGACAAAAAGTAGTCCATTGTTAAAATGTTTCTTGTCACCTAAACAAGAAGCAAACCACCAGACAAAATTACAAACTAAACAGTTTTGATGCCTCAGTCTTGTTCAACACCGACAAACATTAAAAAGCTGATTCCGCTGTTTTGATAGGTCAGTGGAGTAACACAGGACGCCGCGGACCTTGGTCCATGGTTAACAACTGCTCTGCTTCTTTTTTTTTTTTAAGTTCTATCCTACTATACTGCCATTCGTGCCATTAACTGGAAGTTGTGGTAGCAGGCCAGAGACGTACTACTTCTGCCGACTTCTCCGTTACTCACATCAAATATTTCTTTTTCTCACCCTCTGTTACTCTGTGCGTGCCGTTTATAAGTGCTGCGTTTTTAGAAAAACAAGAGGGAACTCGACAAGTGCTTGTGAACTTTGTCTGATATCAAACTTCTGGCATAACTCGCAAAGGGAAGTAACCTCTACAATACAAATCACAGATCGCAAGTTTTGATCTTTGGTAATTTCTACCATATAGGTGTTGAAACGTCGAGAAGTTAGTTTCATTCGATAAAGGAAGTGTATGTGATTTAGAGGTTCCTGCGGTGTTAGGTGTCTTGTAACCTCCAGACGTTATTTTCATGGCGAGAAGAATAAAAGCGCTCTTAGCATGCAGCTGTCCGCCGGGAAAGAAGCTAGTCCGCCACACGCACGAAAAGGCCGAGAAAGAAGACACAGAACAAGCCTCATGCGTTTCATTGAACAGCCAGGCCAGCGCATATATATACATATATACAGAAGTGTGTGTGTGTGTGTGTGTGTGTGTGTGTGTGTGTGTGTGTGTGTGTGTGTGTGTGTGTGTGTGTGTGTGTGTGTGTGTGTGCGCGTGCGTGTGTGTGTGTGTGCGTGCGTGCGTGCGCGTGCGTGCGCGTGCGTGCGCGTGCGTGTGTGTGTGCGTGCGTGCGTGCGTGTGTGCGTGCGTGTGTGTGTGTGTGTGTGTGTGTGTGTGTGTGTGTGTGTGTGTGTGTGTGTGCGTGCGTGCGTGCGTGCGTGCGTGCGTGCGTGCGTGCGTGCGTTCGAGGGGGAATCGAGACATGCGCAGTACGGTCTGCTATACAATGATAGTCAAAAAACGGCTGAGGCTTAACTTGGTTAAGCCTGGAGAATGCGAAGCATCATCGTGTCGCGTAATTTGGAGGCGCACAACCACAGCGACGGCGCGAGGTGGGTCCCCGTTTCTCCACTGCCGTGACGTCATCGTGTCACGTGGTGCGACGTCATGTATCACGTGATTTGGAGGCGCACAACCACGGTGAAGGGCTGAAGTGGTAGCTGAAGTAGTATGCCTCGCATAAAAATGTTTACAAGAAACGCTAAAAATACTTGATGTGTGCCTTCAAGAGCTTCACAGATGTCACTACTGCATCCGTCTCCCTTCTAATATGGGACGCTTCCAGCATTTCAGGTGCCGTCCTATCGGACCTCTGCCTAAGATCCTTATCTCACTCAGCCGCGGCTCGCATGCTCTGCAGTTCGCACAGTCTACTGCTTAGTTTGTCCTTCCACGCGTTACGCCCGCTATGCCATTTCTCATTCCTGCGTTGCTTTCGCGCCCGTAGTAGTTACCCAGCTCTGTTCACAGCATGGGGTAACTAACCGGACAGCACAGTATAAAGGCTCAGCCATGCGTACAGCTTTGAAGCAACATGTGTATGCTAATCATGCTACATGGCAGCTGTGCCCTTTGTGCGCCTACAAGAGAGCTCCGAGCAGAGCCAAGGAGCTATTGAGACTCCTGCGCCCACTGCTGGTTCGTTAGTTCGCATGTACAGAAAATTGCGACCACAGCTTTCGAACCCACACATCAAGCCTCTGTGCCTTCATAGACTACGGTCGTCGTGCGCCTCTTCGTGTCGACAGAGCTGCCCACGCCGACCGTCACAGGTGTCTTGTGTCTGTAATTTGTTCAGTGTTCGGTTGAATCTTCTAAAGGCAAACGCACCGGCCATCCAAAACTTGCAGATTTATATGGGAGTATGAAGAGCCGCGGTGACTGATTTACATGCCATCGCATGTTACCTTATCTACAGTTCAGTGTGCACAATAGCACAGTCCGTTGAAGCCCATTTATTTGTGGTATTCATGCATTATCGCTTTGTCTACAGTGTTTACATTGTCGATATTAATGCGTCCCCCGTCGTGGTCAATGGTACTGTGCGAGCTGAAGGAAAAATATTGTCTGGTTTGAAGACAAGATCAGAGGACAGCAGAAGGTATTGTGGGAAGCAATGTCGCCTGCACAAACCACTAGCCAAATATCTTGAGCGCCCAAGTGCGTTTACACATTCGCTTAGGCATTTTCTCCGACAGTTTTGTTCCTTCATCCGCTCACGCTGCCATTCAATCCTGTACCCACAATACTGACCAAACAACATGAAAAATATCTTCCATGATGCGAAAACACGATGTAAACTCCCTTGACAAAAAAAACTCCTGTTGATATTAATTACCCTGCAGCATCGTCTTCGTTATGCGTGCCGTTCCAGCAGCACTGCTTGAATGATTTTTTAATGCGTCTGAACTGCAGCATGTGGGCCGTAATGCAGTCAGCATTTCGTTGCTGACTTCATTACAACACATTTACCTGACAACGAACCGGAGGTTGTGTTACGCTATTGCGATGGTATAAACAACCAACGTTCCATAGTCCACAGATCAACATACCTTCTTGCAACGGCACAAACTGAATTGAAGAGGGATAACGCCACATGTCTTGTGCAACACTAAACCTGCGAGCATTCGAGCGTAGCCAGTGAAACCGCTACTGGACATTAAAGTTACACGAGATAATGATAACTGATTCTTGGAGGCTACATAGATCTGTTAAGGTTGCATTGGTAAAGGTCACCATGTAAACCGTAAAATGAAGCTTCACAAGGTTTCAAAATGTGCGCTTATAACAAAGGTATGACCCGTTGCATCGGACGTCATGCTCTCATCAGCCAGGCGCTCTTTATTTTTCAATCAATCTTGTCATCCAGAATTACGTGGTTCTCGGCGCCGGGCGGAAGTAGTCGCACGACCATGACGATCACCTGCAATGTTACACCGACAGTCAACTGCATTCAAGACGGTCGGTCCCGACAACACACATATATTTGCGCTCTGAAGTGCAGCTTAAATGGAAGTTAACAAGAAACGCCTAATTTGAAAGGGCACACTCATCGCTTACTGTTTATCATTAGCACCTCAAAACGGCACGGTGTACAGTCGGGGCCAAAAGTCTCCGAACCCTCTCCAGGTTCCGAACGTGCCGCATTGCGTGCGGGCGCTACTTGGCGATTCCCCCCCGGTGTCGAGACCGGTGCTGCGCGCCGGTCTCAGCACCGGGAGTGCATCGTCAGAGGGCGGTATACGAAGTGCGAGACAAAATTACCTTGCGCTGGGCGAGAGGTTCCCCCACGAGCAGGAGCTCTTCGTCCCGGAGGAACTCACCACTGATGGACATGACTGGCACCTGCGGGAATAGTTCCACTAGTGCCTGAAGTTCCCGCGTATCCTCCATGGAATTCTGCAGGACGATAACAAACGTGTCCCTGGGGCTGCTGTCTCGGCTGCTGGTGCTGTTGCCGGCTGGGCTGCGGGGAGTACTGCTGCTGGCGCGATGGTTGCTGTGAATGTTGTTGTTGCTGTTGCTGCTGCTGCTGCTGTTGCTGCTGCTGCGGCACGGGCTGAACTCGCGACGGAAACTGTTGAGCAGGCTGCGGACACGCGTTGCATCGCGTTGTTGGAACAGACGCATAAACGACACGGCCACAACCCTCCCCGTATGCTCTTCTCTCCAGTGAGTTGTCAGGCACCGGCCGTCCTCCATGGGGATACGGAAGGAGTGGAACAGCATGACACCCGGGGCCACATTCCGGAGGCAGGGATCTTCCACCGGGCGTCGCAGAACAGCGCGTCGCCACAGCTTGGACAGTTTTTCCAGGCGGCTGCGCTTGAAACTGCACTGGCGCTTGTACGGGGGTGCCGGGACATCGGGAACCTCCGTAGCACGGCACGACCTGCTGCTGCCCGGCGCCGCCTCCGCAGCACGGCTGTTGCGGCTGCTGTTGCTGCTGCGGCTGCTGTTGCTGCTGCGGCTGCTGCTGCTGCGGCAGCGGCTGTTGCTGTTGCTGCGGCACGCCGTAGGCGCCCCCGGTGATGGGCCGAACAGGAAGGCTCCCGTTATTCCCCGATGCACACTGCACGCCTTGGTAGGGTCGTCCCGAGGCCGCATAGTTATAGTTTTCGACCGGTGGTACACAACCACACACTCTGGGGACAGCTGGCTCTGCACCTGTTGCACAACTGCGAAAGCGAAGGCGACGCCGTCATTGGCGCACTCGCTCCGGGCCTCAAGACGACGCAAGCGAGAGCAATTCAGAAACAACACCCTTTGGGAAACGGTCAAGAAACAAAACTTTAAGAACGGTCTCGTTGCTTTTGTGTATAGCGACGAGGTTGCGAGACAACAGGCAAGATATGAATGGTATTACGGCAAAGGCCAGAGTCGAAGCCGTACGCAGCAGTTCAAAACGAAGAAAAGTAATCGAAACACGCTCGTGTTGTATCAGCGTCCTGACGCGTGCTCTTGCGCAGAATTCAGCAGGTGTGCCGAACGAAGCCTGCCAGTGACAATCTTTCAATGGACGCGATAGTGAAGTCAGCTTTCAAGCGAACGCCCTTTCTACAAAAAGACATCATGCCCAGAGTAACATATACAGGGCGTTTCACCTAAGATTTTACATAATTTTTAAAAATAGGCTTTTTGAGTTAGAAGAGCGCTTTTTCACACAAGCATTGTCAGCGGTGTAGTACGTCAGAATACAGCTTAGACGTGCTAACTAGCAGGCTGGTTAATTCATATTGAATAGCTAACTTTTTAACAATTTCTGTTAGGCTTCTTATTTATTGAGAGGCATCTAGCACACCTTAAATAATATCGCCACGAGAGTGCCCAGGAATGTGGGAACGACGGAGGAAAAGGTTTGCATCGCTGGCCTAGGACTTCGTAGTGCTTCGCTGTACGTCATAACGGAGGGCGCCAGGTGTGGAGCGGGAGGCGGCTGCACAGCTCGTCGGATTTCGTCACGGACCACGTCCGTTACGGCAGCGACACTGGCCTGTGGAACTTCAAGGCGAAGTTTCGCCAGTTCCTCGCGAACGAGGCTTCTTACAAGCTCCCGAAGCTCCTCGGCGGGCAGCGACGTAGGCGTGTACTGGGAAGCGGCTGCTACGGTAGCCTGACGTCTGTAGTGCGCGCCTCGTTCCTGCAGAGAGCGCTCGATACCCGTTGCCTCCCTTGTGAAGTCGGCCACTGTTCTTGGCGGGTCACGGACCAGTCCGGCAAAGAGCTGCTCATTTACGCCGCGCATTAGGTGACGCACTTTCTTGGCCTCGGGCATAGCAGGGTCGACTCGATTGAAGAGACGCATCATGTCCTCAACGAACATGGTGACGCTCTCATTTGGCTGCTGCGACCTGGAGTGCAGAGCGACTTCCGCCTTCTCTTTTCTTTCACTGTTGCCGAATGTCGCCAGCAACTCACGCCGAAAAACCTCCCAGGTGGCAAAAGAGGTCTCGTGGTTCTCGAACCAGATCTTTGCCGAGTCCTCTAGCGCGAAGTAGACATTCCTCAACTTGCGCTCACCGTCCCACTGGTTGAAGGCTGCCACACGGTCGAATCTGGCCAACCAATCTTCAACGTCTTCAAACCTGTCTCCGTGAACGTCGGCGGTGACCGGGGCGCGTGGAGCACGAACGGAGCGTCAGCTCCAAAACGTTGAGTGGTCTGGCTACCAGTGGTTGTTGTCATCTTCCGTGACGGTTTTGTCAGGCCGCTAAACTCTTGCTGTAGGCCTAGCAGGCGGCGGCTCGCTTTGTGCACGGGGGTTGTGTCTACGCCCTGAGAACTGGCTTCAAAGGCGTCTTCGGAGTCAGTGTACATGGGACGTTACCCAGCACCTCCACCAAATATGTCACGGCTCGACAGTCGGGACGGCCAGGACACGCTTTACTGTGTAGCGCCAGGCAGCAGCGGACTCCCGAGGGGACCACACAGAAGAAACGACGAAGAAGAAGCACTGCCCGCCACCATGGCTAAGGGTAGCCAGAATAGCGAGGAAGGCAGTTCGGCCGGGAGACGGCGCCACGAGAGTGCCCAGGAATGTGGCATTATCCATATCAGCTTTTAGAATTTAGAAAACGCGTTTACCCTCGGCACTGTGACCCAACAAACTTTGGCTATTTCGGCGAGTTACGTGCACTGGAGGCTTACTTTGCCTGCAGGCTACTCGAAAGCGCATGTATTTTGGCGCGATGTAGCAGAATTAGATGGGCCACAGCGCCAAGGGTGACCGCCTTTTCAAAATTCTAAACGTTGATATGGATATTAATTACGGTGGGCTACACGCCTCTCAATAATTAAGGAACCTAGCAGTAATAGTTAAAAACTTAACTATTCAGTATTAGTTATCCAGCTCGCTAGTTAGCACGTCTTAGCTGCATTGTGAGGTACTACACCGCTGACGATGCTATGTCGAAAAAAGTGCTCTTCTAACTCAAAAAGCCTCTTTTTAAAAATTGTGTAAAATCTTAGGTAAAACACCCTGTATATACCGAAATTAAGTTAGAGAACGAAAAGCCAGCCCTAAGCTGCTTGATTTAAAGATCAAGCACGTAACACAGACTAGAAGCAAGAGGCTGTGAGCGGGCTGCCACGAGCTGTGCGCAACGTGTCGCTCACACTCGCCATATTAGGTTGTTTAATTAGTACGCACTGCGTCCCACCCAATGCAAGACTAAGACAAGGTTTTTGGGGAGGAAAAGCTCTTACAATTCGCGGTCATCGAAGTGAAGCAGTACTTTTGGCGGACGTCTAGCAAGCTGCGCTATTTTATTCCAACTAACCCACTGAGTGTTGCGTCGCTCAGAGAAAATTAGAAAAAAAAATTCTCAGCCTAACCGCTCGTTTTTTTCGGGCTCAAATTTCGCCTGGAGGCGACATTTGACATGAAGTTTTGTTTCATACTACGCTTGCGCTGGATACTGGCCTGAATCGGTGAGAATTAATCGAAAGTCCGCATCGTACGCGGCGATGCCGGACCCAAAAAGGTAATTTCGGAACAGCTTTACTGGCAGCGCCATCTCTCGCCTCTGAAAGGCTGTGGAGCATTCTTATGTCATTCGTCTGCTTTTATGATTCTGCCGCCGACAAGTGCTGGCGCTGCAGTGCAGCTGTGGCGGAAGCATCTTTTTTCGTCCGGCATAGCCACATACGATGTGGACTTTGGATTAATTCTGAACGATTCAGGCATGCACCCCAGCCAAAACGTAGTATAAAACAAAATTACAGCCAAATGCCAGCTCCACTCGAAATTCGGGCGCAAGAAAGCCAACGGTTTGGCCGACATAATTTTTTTTCGACTTCTTTGAGCGACTCAACAGTGAGTATTACATTAGCTAAAATTAATCAACTTGTACAACTACGACGCTGAAGATCAGAAAGAAGTTTCAAGTTTTGAACCGAAAGTTTCAGAGCGGCAACGAAAATCGAAAATGGAGTACATTTCATAGCCTCATAGCTATGCTGAGAGTTGTTCGCACTGTGAACAAAGCTCGCGAAATCCGATTGAAATGTTTGCGACAGAAGCGCAAGCTTTGAATACCCTTTGCCTGACAACGTTCCCGTTCTGGCCTTTGACATGCTGCGCCTCTGTTGGCGTAGCCATAGTTGATGTCAGCATGTTCGAACGTCCGCAATCTCGTGATTTTGCTGAGTTGCCACATTTCCTCCAGAACATGGACAAAAACGTTGCGAATGAAGCAACATATTCAGGAATTGCATCATTCGTGATTCGCTCCGACGCTCTGCAACTTTACAGCTGGAATATTTAGCTCATTCTGAACAGTTTAAAATTCATAAAATTATTTTATTTCCCTTATTGAATATTTCTGCTCGTTAAACTGCGCCAGCTTTTCTTAAACTCTCGGCTGTAGACACTGAAGTACAACCTGTACAATAGTAGAAAGGTCTAACTCAATGTGACGGGTTGAGCCAGAAGGCGGAATGCTGCATATATATAGTGCTCATGCAGCAGCTATGATCAATCGTCCTGTTCGATCTGGATTATTCAGGAGCCCACTTATTATCATTCAAAGTACTGCTTGTTTCTGCGTATGTCATTGCATGATGCTCAAGGGAATCCATAAGAGCAAAACGGAACCAAAGTAAGCATGTTGAGGATACTGAATCAGTCAGACTTTTACTTTTTTGGTTACTTATTCGCAACGCTAGCGGGCGCCGAGAGTTCGCTGTTCCCGTGGCAAGAGGGAGAATTTTCAGAAGCAGCAAAAACCCTTGTTAGGAGCAGAAAATCAAGGTAAGATCACAGAAAAAAAATAAGAGGGGCGGGAGTGTGCAGTTTTGTTTCCCTAACCCTTAGGAGCCAGGTGGAAAAGAGAGCCGGTGAATGACAACTGCAATGCAGAAACCACAACGATGGGTTTGGCTTCAGGCGGACGGCTCTCGCTTTTATATAATCGCCATGTTATGCCTAACTATCCTGTCCATATTGCTAATGACGAAGCCCTCCTTGTCTCTTAACGCATGCATCTAGTTTTTACCTATGCCAAGTTTCCTCTTCACCGCTTTTAGGCTACCTCTTTTCTTGAGGGCATGCTAGATTCTCTCCATATTAAACTTCCTTATGTCGGCTACCTTGCGCTTATTTATTAAATTTTATGGCTCTACCAGCTCTATTCCGTCTGTAGGGTAATCGAAATCAAGAGGAAGAAATCGGCTTCGGCAGGGCATATAATGCGAAGGCAAGATGACCACTGATCTGCAGTGGCTTCCAAGAGCAGGGAAGCTTAGCAGGGGGCGGCAGAAATTTAGGTGGGTGGATGAGATTGAGAAGTTTGCGGGGATACGGGAGCTGCAGCTGGAAAAGGACAGGGTTAATTGGAGAGGTATGGGAGAGGCCTTCTCTGCAGTGGGCGTAGTGAAGTTGGTGATGATGATATTGATTATGTTATGCCTAAATGCTATCCTAGCTGTAATGTGCGTGCGTCACGTGTAAATGGCAATTAACTCATTCAATGAGATGTTCTGGACGACATGAATGACCTGGGCGGAACTGGAGCACTCTGTGACGCCTAATTTATATTAGTGTAAACGCTGTCCGATCACTGCTCAGCTCTCCGCTTACTTACGACACGAGCTTTACGTCACACATGTGCGCATCGTTCCACGTCGTAGTTTGCAGTGCGCTATGCACGCTGAAATTGAGCAGCCGCTCGAGTCGCAAGCTGGCTGCAAGCTTCAGCCCTTTGCCGATACGACGTGCTTCAGAGCTGTTCACTCGCCTGAGGAAACTGACATCTAAATTGATGACTACACCCCCCCCCCCCCCCAGTTTCTCACATAGCCCATCATTAACGAATATGCGGGGGGCAGATCAGCAAGGGCGTCCGCAGAACTTTTTCCAGGGAGGGAAGGGGGGGGCACCTGATGTCCGGGGATGGGGGCGGTGGTAGGTTAGCACCAAAAATGAAATAGTGCACAAATAATATCCGTGATTCCCGAAGAGGGGGGGGGGGGGGGGCAACCGCCCCCCCTTGCCCCCCCCCCCTTCCGGACGCTCATGAGCATCAGTAACCGAGTGCTTTAATTTACCGCTTCAGTTTTAGAGTATGTAGAAAAGCGGGAAACGGAATGGAGATCCACCTTGCATAGAAAATAGTCATCGTACTATATACTGTCTCTCGAAGCGACAGCATTCCTCTGCGAACTCTGCTCTTTTACTTGTCGCGCTGTGGTATGAGAACATTTTGCGGGGCGATCAGAGAGATTCGGTGTACTGCCCTGCCCAGTACAAGTGAGGGAACGTATGACTCGAACATCAATCGACAGAGATGCTATCACATTTGGGTATAGCCTCCCGAAGAGCGGCTTTGTGATTAACACGGCAAACAGCGAAACAAGACCCCCGAGTCACGTGTGTCCTTTCTTAAGCCTAATGCAAAGCTGTTCGAAGGCGGCCTCGACTGAGAAGCCGGCTGCCCGGAGCAGCACGCAAGGCGGGGCATGGGCGGAACGGGTATGCACTTAAGAGCTAACTTACCAGCCTTTTCGTCCTTCGGGTTGGACGAATACGACAGGAAACCGAACGTGGGGCTGCATCCCGCTTGTCGTGCAATTTGGATAAACCGTCGGAGATCCCGGCAGAAGTCTTCCAGAAACTTTGGCAGACCGCTTGCTGTGGTTTGGCATTTTTCCTCAGACTTTATCTGTCAAAAGCAAAGTCGAATGGAGAAATGTGTGAGAACGAACTTGAAAACAATGAATAATTTGATCAACTTTTTTAACGTGATGCCACCAGGTCGCTTCTCTCTTTTGCAAGCGAGTAAGGGCCGTTTCACCTGCAAGCGATTCTCGCCTGCGACGCTGCGAATTCCATCGGTCTGCGACTGGGGAGGGCCGTCGGTCCAGCCGCAGACGGCCTGCTACCGAATTCCGTCCGATTCGAATTCAGTCGCAGCGTCGGTGCGTTCGCCCTGCGACTGACCAATGGGCAGCGCCGAGATGGCGCGTGACGTCATGTCACGTGGGAGCTGTTGCCGCGGCGTAAGCAAAACTGTTTATTCTAATCACAACATATGAAATATTGCCTTGCATCTAAAAACACGCTGGTCATAACATCATCAACACATACCATGCAGCGTTTCTGTCGCGTTTAATCGTGGGTTGCCCATGCGAACATCGAGCAACCTTGCGTGTCCCTGCGACGGAATTCGCTGGGTACGCACTGCATGTGAAAGCACTGTGCGAAAATCGCACTGCGGCGTCACCGACTAGGCCGACTATTTTCGTTCTAGTCGCAGCATGTGAAACGGCCCTAAAGTGATATTCACAGTGGGGACCACGGCGCGGAGCTGGATGACGCCCCACGGAGGCACTCCCTCTCCCACAATGACGCGCACAGCCGGGAGCCCAGGGGGACACTGCTGTTCCCATACGACTGATCGTCTAGAACAGGGGACGCCACCAAGGGCGCCCCACAGAACACTGGTTGCGAACTTGCTAGACGCGAAAAAAGCGACGCTCCAGACCAAAGAAAACCTCACAGAGAGCGGACCGTTGTGCCGGCCGAGCAAAGAATCCCCCTCTCCGCCGCCGTACAAAAAAAAATGGCTGTGGCTTAGTTCTGGTTAAACCTGGAGGATTGCGAAAGCAACGAGGAGAGAGAGAGGCGATGGAGAGCGCGCAGCAGCGGCGGCGGCCCCGGCGCCCCTTACGGCGCCCCGGCACGTAGCACGGCGGCGGCACCTCTTGAGTCACCCGCGCAGCAACGGCGGCGGCACCCCAGCGGTGCGCCGTGTGACATCACCACTCCTCGCGCATGCGCAGTATGGCCTTTGATCAGCTCCGCGAAATGACTCGGCGACTCGCGCAGTGTTGCATTCGCAACAAAACCAGATGCTGCGTCACCGCGCAGCTTGTGGAACGCCTGACGTCGGCGCAATCGCCCTTGTTTAGAGAGGGATTCCACCGCCCGATGTGAATACCACTTGCAGACCACAGTGCTGTCGCAGCGCGCTTAACCTGGCTGAAGTTATTCGGCTTATACCAGGTGTCCCAGCTAAATGTAACCAAGCTTTTAAAAAACACGGGGTGTCCTAGCCGTCTGAAACCAAATGAGGGTTGTTCAGAGTCGCGTGACCTAGTCTGCAGTATTTTTTTCGTTCTTCAAGGTTGACTGATTAGTTAAGCTTAATTAACTAACTTTTTAATTATTGACTTGAGGAACAAAGTGTCAATCGAAAAGTTGTAGATCGCTTTGAGAAACAGCGTACTGGGACATAGTGATGGTTCAACAGCGCAAACACACGCAGACCAAGAAGGAGACAAGACACACACAGCGCTGTGTGTGTCTTGTCTCCTTCTTGGTCTGTGTGTGTTTGCACTGTTGAACCATCACTATGAATCGACACCAACTAGCCCAATCTGCAGTTCTTTTACTGGGACATTTGCAGCAAAGTAATATTTACGTAAAGTAGTTTTTTTACCGGCCTTTAGCCATAACCCGCACAATAGGAAAAAGCATGACAACTGTGCCACTTCAACGTCCCAAGACGCGCCTTAAAGAATAAAATCCGTTTTTTCTGAAGTCCTCTCCTCGATGAGACTTTGGGTGCACATTGGGGCAGAGAAGTTAGCGAGCAGCTTGTCATGTGACAACTTTCTTTTAAGGCCAATAAATGAAGCTACGTAAGTCGTAACTTGACGGAAACAGCACTACTAGCGGTTGTCCGAGGTGGTCTTAAACTTTTGCATTGACACTTTCTTCCTGAAGTCAATAATTAAAAAGTTAGCTAATTAAACTAATGAACCTTGAAGGACGCAAAAAATACTCAAGACTAGGCCACGAGACTATGAACAACCCTGAGTTGGTTTCACTGAACTAGGACACTTCGCCTTTTTTTAAAGTTTGGTTACATTTAGCTGGGACACCCGGTATACATTCACCAAGGCCGGTGAAGTGGCAAGAAACCGATACGTCTGCTGCTGTTGGCTGCTTCGCATATGAGTAGATGCCGTGACACCCAACCGTGTGCTGCCTCAGAATATTTTTGGTTTGGTTTGGTTTATGGGGTTTAACGTCCCAAAGCGACTGAGGCTATGAGAGACGCCGTAGTGGAGGGCTCCGGAAATTTCGACCACCTGGGGTTCTTTAACGTGCACTGACATCGCACAGTACACGGGCCTCTAGAATTTCTCCTCCAAAGAAATTCTAGCCGCCGCGGCCGGGATCGAACCCGCGTCTTTTGGGTCAGCAGCCGAGCACCATAACCGCTGAGCCACCGGCTTGCTTTCTTTTTTGCAGGCGACAAACGTCAAGAGTATGCTGTTGTGCGCACAAACTTGTACATTTAAAATATGGAAGCGCCTTACCTAAGAACTGAACATGAACACAAATGCTAACTCTTACCGGCCCCTCACCACTCTGCTCAGGGTAAAGTACACCAACAAATCAAGGAAGCGCTACCGCCAATGCGCAGACTTTTCGGTTCACTTGGTAAGTTCTTGCTTGCCTTGTGATGGTGAACGTGACGCGCTGGGTGGAGCTCACGCCGGCGCGCGTTTCGTGCAGTCGTAACTACCGACCCCAGCTTCCCGCACACACCTTCTGTAGTGTAAATACATGCCGACGCTGCAGGCACTCCCACGCTGAATACATTCGCGCTAGTAGGCTCTTCCTTGCGGCGCTCCCTCAAGCTAGAAAATGCTGTCTCTTTCGATAAGCGGGCACACGCACGCCCGAAATGTTCTTGTGGTGCCCTATTAAGTTCCGCGAAACTCCGCGCCTCGGCACCTCCAGTTCAGTTCACGATCCCATCCCTCTAGTAGCAACCGGCCCTCAGCCTTATCTCTGGGAGCCGCACTGCCGAAAAAGCAGGCGCGCACGCTTTCTCCTCCTCCCGTCGCGTCCGCTGGCGAGACTCACGTGACAGTAGCAGAGGTAGCGCAGCTTCCGCCTGAGAAGGCCGAGGCTGATGACCTGCCAGAGGCGGCAGACCTCGCTGGTGTTGAATAGGTCGCTGACGGGAACGTAGTCGAGGATCTGGCTCACCACAAGGTAGTCAGCGCAGGCAACGCTGTCCATCCATGCATTCGGTGGCCCAACCTCTGCGCCCGGCGCCCAATTTTGTCCGCGTCAGAGGAGCCGCCGGGTTGCGGGCGAGTCCTGGCCGAATGGAGCGCCTCTTCCTCTTCTTCGCAGGCGCAAGGGCCCGTGCCAAACCTCTTGGCCTTCTTCTTTGTCGCCTCGCACGTACGATGCGGCCGCACTGGTGGTCCCGGCCCCACTGCCCCGGTCTTCTACGGACCCTTCAATGAGGCTACTTTGTCAACAACTCCCTGGCAAATATTATCGGAGAAAAATTTTGAAAATTGCAAAATTGTAAGATACTGTTTTTTTTTTTTGAAGTGTTTTCATCGATCGCATCGAACAGTGAAGACTGTCATAGAAAACCAATGGCGAACGCTTTTGACGATAGCAACAATGTTAATAGAAAGAAATAAAAAACTGCCGTCGGGTGATCTGTGGATGTAATAATGCGAAAGCATTTCTAGGCTATGTCGGCGGGGTCGTGTCACCCAAACGTGCCCGCAAAACTTGTCCGCAGCAGTTGTGACCTTCTCAGAAG
Organism: Amblyomma mixtum; assembly: GCF_055824585.1. Classification (NCBI taxonomy): domain Eukaryota; kingdom Metazoa; phylum Arthropoda; class Arachnida; order Ixodida; family Ixodidae; genus Amblyomma; species Amblyomma mixtum. The sequence continues at coordinate 275,323,337 of NC_143014.1, read as the reverse complement.
AGGTAGCATTAAACGAATATTTGTGATCGATAGAGGGTGGTGTGAGGGTGCTGCGCAAACAAAATTGTCGATAGGATGACTAGTTAATTCACTAGAGCCAAAAATGTCTAAAAACGTCGAAACAGTGCGGACGTCGATATTGATGCGTGCCACCGCAGCGTTACCGGCGTGGTAAGTGACGCGCCAAGTGACGTCAGCAGTGGCTCTACAAAAAGCGAGCACCTGCATGAGAGAGAGAGACAGAAAGGGGGAAAGGTAGGGATGTTAACCAGAAAGGTTTCCGAGCTCTCTCCCAATAAAGTACTACGCAACCTTCTCATCGCTTCTTCCTTGCCGGGACCTGCGAACACCACAGATATAGTGAGCGGACGGGAAAATAGCCGTGGACCGCAAAATAGTGCAAAAATAGGCAAAGGACTAAAACTAAAGTTTGAAGTGAATTGAAATGTATTTCAGTGATAATTAATCGAACAAAAAGTTTCATTGACATAGATCAATTAATTAATTAATAGCAAAAACCTTTATACGTATCAATAGCCCGCGTCACACTGCGGAAACACAACAACGACATGAACCAAGCACGTTCGCAAGCGAGCCGTCAACAAGTCGCCTAACCAACTCGTCCCACAACTTCATGTCACACTGCACGAGCGGCAGGGAAACGAGACAGGTTGTTCGCCGGCCGGGCGAATTTCCTGGAGACACCGCACCAACCAAACCAAGCACTTTGCGGTGATTCACCGCTTTTGTGCCTTTCGTGCTTGGAAACGTCGTCTGCAAAGTGCAAAAAACAGAGCGTTTCTTTTCGTGGTAATGTTTTCTGCTGCGGTACGGCGTCTTGCAGGCGGGCGCATACAGACGGGAAGGCTGCCGTGGGGAAGCACGTTCGGTCCCCGTCGCATTCTTGCGAGCAAGCGTACACTTCTGACGAACGAGCCAAAAGGAATGTCTTGTTCCAGGGACTGCCTCAGCCGCAAGCTTCAGCAGTTTCGTGACGGGTTTGTGCGCGAGAACCACCCGAACAGGAGCCGGCATACGATGTGCCAGTTGCTCGCTTGAACATGCCGCCGTCGTACTCTTGGTGCCAGGAAAGTGACCTGATTGCGATGATTGAAGAGAGGCGCTTTCCATGGGATATGACAGACCCGAAATATCAACGGTGTGAGCTGAAGGAATCTGTGTTTCAAGAGATCGCTAGTTGAGACCGTATTTCACAGGTGAGCGCGAGTTACCAGTTATCTGTCCTGCTATTTTTGAACTTGAGATGAACAAGAAAGCAGTGCTGCATTTTTTTCTTTGAGATAGCAATCAGAATAACTTTACTGGGTTCCCAGTTGATTGCAGGAATGATGCGTATAATTATACCTTTTTTAGTACTCTGACAGTGTGGAACAAACTCGACGAATCTGCCGAGATTGTGGCGTGATTTGCAGTGACCGGCCAGATTGATAATGCATTGTGAAACAGCAGCGCAAAATACAAAATGCGCAGAAGTAGACACAGGGCACAGAAAGTAGACGCATGTAGCCCGTGTTTAATTCTCTCGCATGAAGTTTTCGAAAACGCTCACGTGCCCTTCGCAGCTAGTCGATCATCCAGCGCGGTTTCTCTGCGTTGGCGGCTCGCCGTCCGAGTCAGAATCGAGCAAGGCTGCACCTCAGCCGCCGCGCACAGTCATAGTTCGTCCGATATTCAGCAAAACTGCCAGTAGCTACGGCAGCGCAAGGTGTCTCCAGTTTTCACGGTTGTGCACACGCACGGAGGAGAGCGCGCGAGCAAGAGCAGAGAAGCGCCGGGGAACGCGATTGAAGTGGTTTTTCTGGTGTGACAGAGTTTCTGAACAAGTGCCGCACATGAGACCAGCACAGGCTGGCGGGAGACAGCGACACGTTTACGTACTGTTCGTGTTGACACGGTGTGACAGGATCGCCAACCGGACAAAAACACTGTTTTGTCCAACGTTACTAGATTACCTCTTTCAGTTTGCAAACTCCGCCGGGATGCGGCGGCGAAACGTGGCCCCCTTCGGTTCCCACTCGCGAGGTGGCGCTTCCGACGCCATTGGCCCGGTCGCGTCGTTACGGAGCCAGCGCGCGGCGTTAACCAACGGCGTTAACCGCAATCAATTCCGCTTAAGGGGAGCTATTTCCGAGATAGCTAGTAAACACTGTTTCGATTGTGCAAATAGAATATCGTTTGAGCCACTAGAGCGATGCCACATGGACGAGATTTCGCTGAGATGCCCGCTCGCGTCGTCACGGAGCCAGCGCGCGGCGTTAACCAACGGCGTTAACAGCAATGAATTCCGCTTAAGGGGAGCTATTTCCTAGATAGCGAGCAAACACTATTTCGATTGTGCAAATAGAATATCGTTTGAACCACTAGAGCGATGCCACATGGACGAGATTTCGCTGAGATGCCCACATAGTGCTACGCGGGACAACTAAACAATCACGTGTGAAGATTAATAGATTAATCGCGTTGCTGTTCTTTTGAATTCAGTTCTATATAAAATTACGTCTTTGCGGTTTCGTTTGTTCCAGAGCACTCAAGGCTAAGATGAGCGTTATTTAAAAGCAAGGCACCGAACTACTTCCGTAAAAGCTCGCCGTTTTTAAGGCTATAAAACGAGGAAAACGACGATGACAAAATCAAACTAAAAACGATTTATTGAATCGATACACCAAACATGAACTGAGAATCTCTTTTCAAAAGACAAAGTTACAGTCAAACTGAAAACAATTTATTGAATCAATGCACCAAACATGAACTGGGAGCCAGTTTTCAAGAGCTAGAATTTTCCTACAGCCACCTTTTCCTTGCATTCTAATTTATGGTTAAAATCTCGCGAGAAAAAGTGCATTCTTGTCACAATGTCAAAGCCAGCGTTTTCGCGCTGGCTTTGACAAGCACTTGGGGCAATTAGGAAAAATTCGCGGCACAGCATCTTCCTTAAGAGCCCACTTGTCACGCGGTATGAAAACTACATCACCATGAACTTTATGCACGAAGTCTTTCACGATATCTTCCCCGTGGAAGTGAAGGTCGCAAACTGCGCAAGAGCTGGTCGCCACCGTTGAAGCCGCGCATCGTCAGTGGGCGTCTTAAAAAAAAAATGTCTTTTTTCGGACGACGATTTCGTAGAATCGTAGCCACTTCGGCAACCAGTCACAAAGCAACGAGGCATGTTTTCTCACGTTTAGCGCGCGGAGTGCCTGCGCGACCAGCGTGTTGGACCAGCACGCGCCGCGACGAGCGTCGAAAAGGGGCATGCATCTCCATGCTCCTGGTGCTGGCTCGCTCCCCCTCGCGAGCCGACTGAAAAAATGTCAGGCCGTGAACAAACGATCGTTATGCAAGGATTCCGAGAAAATTTGGGGGAACCTGAAAGAGCTTTCAGCCGTGAAGAAAAGACTCCCCGAGAGCCCCGCGGTCCTCCGATTGTTGAAAACCGGACCCCGCTTCCGACGCGCGCACTAGCGCCCGCGCGCAGGCGCCGATATCTGGCACTGTCGGATGCGAGCGTCGTGGACGCGCTGGGCGGCGGCCTACGCGTGGGCCCCCAAGTGCGCAAGACGCGCGCCGATGGAGTTGGGCCTTTAACTAGGATGGGTGCATTGCGAGCCTTTTTTAGCTCCTAGAAGAAAAACTGCAAATAGATGAAAATGTAACAAGTGACTAAAAGCTAGACAACTGCTTCACCAAATGTCGTCCTTGCGAGGTAAACACACCGCATTTAGTTAGGCCTCAGATCTTGAAAATCGCCAAATTATCTGCAAAACATGGGCTAGTTATTGCTTAAACCTCTACGCGTGGTCGATAGTGTGCTAAATAAAAGCGAACCGCTACCATCTGAGCGAGCTATCGCGTCGAGGAGTCCAGCGGTGACATGTATTTATTCCGAAGCGGGCGAGCAGGGCGCCGCCATCTGGTGGGGCTCCATGGCCGGGGGCCCCGGAAGGTGGTTATCCCAGGTCCGGGTCGGTTGCCTGCGGGTCGTTGGGGAGATGCGGGCCCAACACGTGTGCTGGACGGCGCATCTAGGCCAGGCCGAAGGAGCATCAAAAAACAGGTGGTGCGAGCTTATCAAGCTGCCCCCAAAACAGCTTTTTTTTCTCGCCCCCTCATGTACTTCAGTGCGTGTAATAAATGAAATGAACTGAGTACAATTGCACTGCACTAATTACACGTCTTAATCAATTGCCATTAACCCTTTCGGCCCTGGCGGTGTCAATTGACACCACAACACAAATATTACGCTCACGCCTCAGTAACAGAAGAAAATACTATTAATTTTTAATACAATAGTTCTTTAGGGATCCCTGCTGCTATCGACATCGGTGTTCACGGACTTCCATTGAGCTCTGCGGTCTAAGGAAGAATAAGTAGCAGCATGGGAGGCATGCAGTGAAGAAGCCGAGGTGTAGCAAATTTGTGCATTTTTCTCTCACTAACCATTCGCTCTTCTGCGCTCAAATTTTTATATGTTGTGTGAAACGCCTATCCAAGCTCACATCCCCGTCGTAAATATTACTGAATTGGTAGACGCTGCGTTTGACCACATTTTTGACAAGTGCGATTTTGATACCATCAGGGCTCAACGGTTGCCAGCGGTGGCCATTGAGTGATGATAGGTCATCTTTGTAGAATAGAATCTGCTAGTATTTTAGCAGATGCACCTATACTAACGGCCTTTTTGGACTGCTGACATGAATGTTCATCACAGAAAATGGACAAAATCTTAAAATTTGATTTCTGATGAATTGGGAAATGGAAATTTTCGCTATCATACATAGTGAATATTCAGATTGAGCCTGGAAACGACCACGCGGATGTCGGCGAACAGCAACCGGACCAAAGGAATAGCGAGAACAAATGCACGCCTGACCTTGCGCTTTTATTCCTTTTTTTTTACCTCTCTCCTCCTCCTGTCAGCTGTGAGCATCCACACTGAACTTCAAGAAGCGACCGGGGTATTTATACTGAAACTCGCGCTCCTCCGCTCGTGCAGCACGTGTGGCGCGCCCTTGACGCTCGGATCAATGCAGCGTGTTTGGCTGGGTTTTCTTGAGAAAGCGTATTTGGTGTGCTTCTAATCAGCTTCTGCTTTCTCCCCGGCCGAGAGATATCCTGAACTCATAAGCCTATGGATGAGAGGGAATTTCCTGTCACCTGAAGGGAACAGCATTCGGTCAAGGCACAGACACGACAAGATTATGTTCCACTTTATGAATTCTTCTATAGCAAACAGCTGGTTTGAAAACAAGTGTAAGCGCGATGCAGTGAACCGCGCGCAAGCATAGAACTTAGATTTGCCGACCTTCGCGCTGGGCGCTACGGAAGTGCTTTGTGAAGCTCGATAGAGGAGGGCGTTACAGATTCGAGGAAAGCCTTTATCTTGACCCCAGTCGCCTTCCAGGAAGGCTACGCAAGTTTTGAACATGTGAGCTGTTGACGTGACGTACACAAGCTGGAACACAAACCTGGCAGGAACAAGAACGCGGAGGTATGATACAACACGCAAGGTAAACAGAAGCGAGCGAAGTTTTCTGTGGAAACTGTGAGATTATCTATCCCTTACTAAGTAAAAAAAGCTTCTTTATAGGTCTCCGCACTGCACAATAAGAAATTTTTTCGTTAATTTCTTCCTTGTCGGTTACGGTTACCAAAGCAGTCCCACTAGCATTTTACACCCATTGAGCCCTGATGTCCGATTTTGACACCATACCTGTAAATTGATTAATACTCGCACCACAAGCTTTAAATTTTTACTTCGTGGTTATGGGGCCTTAGGCATCGTAAAAACGCGGAGCAAAAAAAATCTACGGCCGAAATAAAAAATTCAGGGCCGAAAGGCTTAATTAGTTATTTCTGACAAAAAAATGTACTTTACGCAATAACGTCGAGTCATATATCATTGGATAGCTTATACAAGTACAATTACATTCGACTGATTACACGTCTAAATTACCGACATATAGTTAATTGTGACCATAAATTCAACTCTACTATACACTGGCATGTAATATATCTTTGTACAGCTTATGCCGAGCACAACTGCATTGTAGTAATTACACGTCTTAATTGCCGTTAATTCGTGAATTGTCACTATATATTCAACTTCATGCTACAACGTCCAGTCATATACCGTTGAAAATGTCTCGATGAGCAGAATCCGAAAATATATATTATCGTACAGCTAACACTCAATCTTGAGTGTCATCATCAGCCTGACTACGCCCACAGCAAGGCAAAGGGTTCTCCCATGTTTTTCCGATTAACCCTGTCCTTTGCCAGCTGCGGCCACCGTATCCCCACAAACTTCTTATCTCATCCGCCCACTTAATTTAATTCCACCCCCTTCTACGCTTTCCTTGTCTTGGAATCCACTGCGTTACTCTTAAAGGGCCACTGACCAGGGTCCGGACATTTTTGAAAAACAAGCCCACTGCATAGATGAGGCATCGAAGATAACCTCTGCAAAATACTAGAGCCATGCGCGCCCCGAAAAGCTGCGAAAATTCAAATCAAAGCCCGTTCGTTCTTTCCTTCCTTCAAAAACGGGCCCGGCCCACTACTCTGCACCCCGCTGACGTCAAGGGGGGCTACTTTCGCTAAAGGCACTCCATTGGTGCATCGTTCTGACTGACGGGAGAAGGTTGGGCGTAGCCTTGGCGTCGCGTCGTCTGCACAACGCTTTCCGCAGCGCCTTCTGTTCTGGCTCATGCCTACAAACCCGCATGAAGGAACAAAAGAAAAAAACTGCGGAGGGAGCGTGCGGCGACAGCCTTGAACCCTAGCCATAAAAAGTAAAAAAATAGTAAAACTGAGGGAGTTGGTTCGCCCCCCCCCCTCCCCCCCCCCTCACCGTGATCACGTCACGAGACGCTCTGCGTGCGCGCTCCCTTCTCAGTTTCTTTTCTTCTATGCGAGCCCCCCAAAACAAGGTTTTAATTAGTAGTGCAGCAGAGCCTTTCCCTCGCTCGCCCACTTGGCCGCTCCGCACACACACCGCTTATCTTTCGTGCATCTTGCGTACGCCTTGACTCCAATGAATGACATATGCTTTGGAGCGGAGAAAAGACACAAACACACAGAACACAAACACGCATGGAGAAAAGCAAACGGGCGGTTGCCGGGTCCGCGCTTCGCCGTGTGTTTCGAACACAACCCACTTCCGCCCCTCCGCTCGTGAAACGGTGGGGAGGCCTAAAAGAAAATGAAAAGGTGGCTCGTTAACTGGGAATGACAAACAGATGTATGAAAGGATGCGCTCGCTAACAAGTCTAGGTGGCCGAGCCGATCGCGCCTCTCGATCGTTCAGTGTGCGGAGAAAATGCAAAAACCAAGAAAAGAATTCTATTGAAGGCGGGGCCATGACGTCGCCCTGTGACGCACTCCACAGACACCACGCCTCCGGCTTACACCGGAGAAGGAAGGGGTGATTTTGCCTTGCCGAGCCTACTCGACGAGGAGCGGGAGATAAGAATTTCGAGGAGGGAATGGAAGGAGAGGAGGCTCGCTCAAAGAGAGGTAGAGAGTGTCTGCTGCGCTGGGGTGGGCACGGGCCCTTTAAAGGGCCCGTGACCACCGTCTGGTCGAAAACACTCTCTACCTCTCTTGTAGCGAGCCTCCCCTCCTTCCGTTCCCTCCTCGAGATTTTTCTCTCCCGCTCCTCGTCGAGTAGGCTCGGCAAGGCAAAATCACCCTTTCCTTCTCCGATGTTAGCCGGAGGCGTGGTGTCTGTGGAGTGCGTCACATGTGTACGTCATGGCTCCGCCTTCAATAGAATTATTTTCTTGGTTTTTGCTACTGGGTCTATTCGAGGGGAGGGGGGCGGGGCCGCTGCGGGTTTCCTAACACCCTCTCTGTTTTGCTCTTTTGGTCTCCTCGCGGTGTTTCGCCGCTACACTTGTTTGCGAGCGCATCCTTTCATACATCTGTTTGTCATTCCCAGTTAGCGAGCCACCTTTTCATTTTTTTTAGGCCTCCCCACCGTTTCACGAGCGGAGGGGCGGAAGTCGGTTGTGTTCGAAACACACGGCGAAGCGCGGACCCGGCAAGCGCCCGTTTGCTTTTCTCCATGCGTGTTTGTGTTCTGTGTGTTTGTGTCTTTTCTCCACTCCAAAGCCCATGTCATTCATTGGAGTCAAGGCGTACGCAAGATGCACGAAGGATAAGCGGTGTGTGTGCGGAGCGGTCAAGTGGGCGAGCGAGGGAAAGGCTCTGCTGCACTAGTAATTAAAACCTTGTTTTGGGGGGCTTGCATAGAAGAAAAAAACTGAGAAAGGAGCGCGCACGCAGAGCATCTCGTGACGTGATCACGGCGGGGGGCGAACCAACTCACTCAGTTTTACTATTTTTTTACTTTTTATGGCTAGGGTTCAAAGTTGTCGCCGTACGCTCCCTCCGCAGTTGTTTTTTTGTTGTTGTTGTTGTTGTTCCTTCATGCGGGTCTGTAGGCATGTGCCAAAACAGAAGGCGCTGCGGAAAGCGTTGTGCAGACGACGCGACGCCAAGGCTGCGCCCAACCTTCTCCCGTCAGTCAGAACGATGCACCAATGGAGTGCCTTTAGCGAAAGTAACCCCCATGACGTCAAGGGGGTTCAGAGTAGTGGCGGGGACGTTTTTGTTGAAGGAAAGAACCAGCGGGCTTTGATTTGAATTTTTGCAGCTTTTCGGGGCGCGCATGGCTCTAGTATTTTGCATAGGTTATCTTCGATGCCTCATCTATGCAGTGGGCTTGTTTTGCAAAAATATCCGGACCCTGGTCAGTGGCCCTTTAAGGACCAGCAGTTATCTTGCCTTCGCAATACATGCCCTGCCCAAGCCCATTTCTTCCCCTTGATTTCGACTAAGATGTCATTAACCCGTGTTTGTTCCCTCACCCACTCTGCCCACTTCCGGTCTCATAACGTTACACCTATCATTTTTCTTTACATCGTTCGCTGCTTTGTCCTTAAGCTGAAGCCTTTTCGTTAGCCTCCACGTTCCTGCCCCACAGGTGAGTACCGGTAAGATACAGGTGTTGTATACTTTTCTCTTTAGCGATATTGGTAAATGGCCGTTCATGATCCGAGAGAACCTGCCATATGCGCTCCACCTTCTTGTTCTTCTAGTTATTTCCCTCTCATGATCGAGATCTGCGGTCACTACCTGCCCTAAGTAGACGTATTCCCTTACCACTTCCAGCCCCTCGCTACCAATTGTGAACTGCTGTTCCTCTCCGAGAGTGTTGAACATTGCTTTGTTTCTCTGCATGTTAGCTGTTAGACCCACCGTTCCGCTCTGCCTGCCTAACTCATTTATCATGCTTTGCAGTTCATCTCCTGAGTGACTTAGCAAGGCAATGTCATCAGCGAATCGCAAATTAGGTATGCTCTATTAACTCTTATCCGCAACTGTTCCCAATCCAGGCCTCGAAGCACCTCCTGTAAACAGATGGTGAATAGCATTGGCGAGATTCTGTCTCCCTGCCTGACACCCTTCCTTATTGGAATTTTATTGCTCATTTTATGGAGGACTGTGCTAGTTGTGCAGTTGTTCTAGATATCTTCCGGTATTTGCACATGACTCTTCTACACCCTGAATCCGCACTGCCTGCATTACTGCTAAAGTTTCCACTGATTCAAATGCTTTCTAGTAATCAATGAAGCTATATATAGGGGTTGGTTACATCTGCACATTTATCACCTGAATGATAATGTGAATATGGTCTATCGTCGAGCATCACTTACGAAGCCTGGTCATTTGATTGATCTAAGTCCAAGGTTTTCCTGACTCTATTGCCGATTACCTTAGTAAATACCTTCTAGGCAGCGAACAGTAAGCTGATCGGTCTATAATTTTTCTATGAATGCAGATAATGTTAGCGTTCTTCCAAGCTTCTGGTACGCTCGAGCTGGGTCGTAAGGCAGGGTAAGCTAGTTTTTCTAGCACAATCTCCCTTCCGTCCTTCAACAGATCTGCTTTAGCTTAATCCTCACCAGCTGCTTTTACCCTTTGCATTGCTCTTAAGGCATTCTTTACTTTCTCTTTCGTTACTGTCGGAATGTCCTATTGCTGTGCGCTACTGCCGCTCTCCCAAGGAGCACAAATTCATTTGGCCGACAGTGGCAAAAGAGGGGCGGAAATATGCGTGAATATTGGTCCTACATCGGCATTTGAGCAATCCGAGACTTTTTCCAACAATGACCCTTCATTCATGCCAAGATTGGGCCTATACTCAGCCAGTCTATAGCTACCAGCAATGACCCTTCATTCACGCCTGGGTTAGGCCTATGTTCAGCCAGTCTATCCACAAAGACCCAACGTTCGTGCCAAGAATATGCCCATATTCAGCCAATCTATGCATTATGGCCCGACATTCGCGCCAATAGTATGCCCATATTCAGCCGGTCTATGAATTATGGCCCGACATTCGCGCCAATGGTATACCCACATTCAGCCGGTCTGTCAATAATGGCCCGACGTTCGCGCCAGGACTAGGCCGATTTTCAGCCAGTATCAATAATGGCCCCAGGTTCTCTCCGACTTGTGCCCGCTTTTCTACCCTTGATCTAACTTTTAGAGGTGGCATATCAATTGCAAGGCCAGTGAGAAATTGTGTGCAATCGGGGGTCCCACCTAATTTTACACCACACCTCTTGCTGGCCAACAACAATGCACACATACACCACTTTTTTTCCGCCAGCCCGAGCTTGTATTTGTAACGTTTTACATATAAGCAGTCAGCGGACATACAAAAAAGAAAGGATTCAAGGAACGAAATTTATTGCATCTACGGTTCCAGTACATCGTGAGATGCACTGTGCCCGGAGCCGCTGAATCGATGAGTCATATCGGCACTAATCGTTGCACTCCTCTTGTAAGAGAACTTTTGCAGTGCCTTGAAACAAATTCCTCGCCAAGCTCTTGCACGATGACCTCGCTGTACATCAAAGCTGCAAAGAGATTCATGATGTGATCAACAGTGTAAGTACAACCATTGCAGAAAGAAGAAATAAAATAACATATTGAATTTCGTGGCGCGCAGCGTGCGAGAATGTACTCGCAACAGATGTTGATAGTATAATTTATAAATGATGCTTAATATAAATCCCCACATTAATTGCAAAATATGGAATTGAATTTCCAAATTTTTTTCCACTGCATGGCTAATTTCTAATCCTAATTTGCCGTGTCACACCCTCAAATACATTTTAAAAGTCACAAAAAGAGGTAAATATAGTGTTTAATACAAATCAATCTATTTTTATATTTCCTATCAAAATTACGTCTATTTCGAGCTGGCTGTTTGCCTTTTTGTTCCAGCAAAGTATGACACAGGTGGTAGCATCTTGAAAAATATCCTCGGTGTGAAGTTGACCGCATTTTCAGTTGCACGAAAGTATTTACACGCCAAAAAATTTAGAATTAGTCTGTATCTAATAGTCAAAATTAGTGGGTAGAAGCATTAAATAAACTGAAAGAAAGCGCATAGCACTAGAGCGGCTGATAAGCCACGTCTACATGAATGTGAGGGCAGCGCAGCATATCAACTTTCTGGTGTAACGCACTCATGTAAACAGGGAAAATGCGCCAGGAAAATGCACTAATCGCTCAGGCAGTGGGCAGATCGACAAGTGCAAGTCCAATGCAAGCATCTGCTGGAGTGAGTAGAAACAAGTTTCGGTAGGGAGCCCAGATGTGTGACTCCCTTTCCTGCGCATCGAGGCACCCTGGCTTTCACGGCCCCCGTCCTCCTCCTCCCTGAGCGCCTACACAATAACCCCTCAGAGGGATATAACAAAGCATGCAGACCAGGCTCAAGATGTGAGCGGCTGCCCTCCCCCTCCGCGTGTCCTGGACAAGAGGTCACTGTTCTTGCTTGACTTGATGTGGTACATGCAAGCATGGCGTGTCCCCTCCGCGTGATACACTACTAGGAAATACGATGCGCAGCTGTGGTATTCATGTAAACGTCGAGCCCTTCTTAGCTTGCCTTCGTTGTCGCCCACCTAAATCTCTTAAAGCTACAGCAGTGCTAACGCTACTTAATCTCCTTATTTCGGAAAATCTTGCAAACTTAGCTTCGCGGCTTCAGAACGGAGATCATTCAGTTTTATTTTTGTTTATGTAATACATGTACGTCCTTTTTTCCGCTCCTAGACTGCCCTCAGTGCCATAGGCGGCGTCACCTTGCACCTTGCGTGCACCTTGCACGCATCAAGTAATGAATTTAGTTGTCTTCGCTTCTTTGTAGTAAAACTATATACCCGCTTCGATCACACCGCATTATTTATAGTAGTAGCGAAACACTGACCCTGCATGAAGAACAAAGAACGAAACATGTGATGCGCAGCTTGAAGGCAGACGCTAAAGATCATTTCTGTGTTTTTTTTTTCCTGAGCACTGTCGGATTAAGATTCAAAGCAAAAAGTTTCTTTGCCCCCCTACACCAAATGCCATAGTGACAAAAGAATCCGCTTTTCAAAACTGTTGCATTAGGGAATGAATCTGATCACTGCTCATTTTTCGATCACTTGGCTTGTTTACACCGCTGTTTTCAGTAAGTTCACATCAGCGTTTGACGCTGTTGTAGTTCATGAAACAAGGCAACTAACTGCAAATAACCAAACATGCGCGATTATCAAAAGGAATGTTTGACGAAAATCGTCAGTGAAAAAAGTAGGGAGATCATTGGATGCGTCATGGAGTGGCATTGCGAATGCAGCGAAAATAGCATACAAGACCATCATTTTAGGTGTAAAGAGGTGGCACTGCCAATATGGGGATAAAAGCATACAAGAAGGGCCATCGTTGGAGGTCTAGTGAAGTGGCATTGCCATTATGGGAGCTACAGTGGAGAAGTAAGGGCCATAATTACAGGTGTAATGAAGCGTCATTGCCAATATGGCGGCTACAGCGCACAAGCAGGGCCATCGTTGGCAGTGTAATGAAGCGGCGTTGCCAATATGGGGGCTACAGCGGACAAGTAGGGCCATCGTTGGAGGCGTTATGAAGCGGCATTGCCAATATGGGGACAACAGCAGACATCTAGGGCCAGTGTTGGAGATGATATTGAAGCGGGTAGACGACGACGACGACCAAGAGCGTGGGAAGAGTAGAAGACGACAACGAAGTTCGGACTGTGCTCTCGGTGCCGCTCGCAGCTGTTCTTTTCTATTTGTAAATATTTGTAAATATATTCTTTCCCGCAACATATTTGGTGGAGGTGCGGCTTTCCCCTACGTCTACCGACGACGGAGCTCCGCAGCGGCCGCCAATTGCCTTCACTCATCATGACCCAAGACGCCTCCCAGCAAACCTCAGCCCCGGCCGTGACATCACTCGTTCTTTCTCCCCCTCGTGACCGTGGGACATTTTCTGGTACCGACAACACTGACGTCGACGACTGGATCAACATGTACGAGCGAGTGAGTACCTACAACCGCTGGGATCCGACCCTTATGCTCGCATATGTAATATTCTATCTAAACGACACCGCCCGAGTCTGGTATGAGACCCACGAAGACCATCTAACCAGCTGGAACGTGTGCAAAGAGAAACTCCGCGAATTGTTTGGACGGCCACTCGGCCGAACACTTGCCGCTAAGAAGGACCTCGCCTCCCGAGCTCAAACATCTACGGAGTCCTATGTGTCGTACATTCAAGATGTGCTGGCCCTCTGTCACAAAGTTGACGCCAACATGCCCGAGTCTGACAAAGTCGGCCACGTGTTGAAGGGAATCGCCGACGATGCCTTCAACTTGCTCGTATACAAGAGCTGCACTACCGTCGACGGAATTATTAAGGAATGTCGACGCTTCGAGGAAGCCAAAAGCAGGCGTATTAGCCAGCCGTACACACGCCTCCCCAACACGGCTGCGACTTCTTCATGTGAAGACCTGCGACGCCGGGAAACTCCAGCGCCCCCAGAAAATGTGACCCGCATCATCCGACGCGACCTCGAAGCTATGTCCCCTGCCCCCCTGCATCTACATGATGGCGACAACCGCTTGCCTACCATCTCTCTGGTACAAGCTGTCGTCCGCCAAGAGCTTGCCAACCTTGGCTTTCAGCCCGTCAGCCCTGTACGGTCTTCACCACCACCCGAAATCGCTGCTATTGCTCGTGGACGACCTTCATACTTGACTCCACGTCGCCGAAACCCTAACGACTGGCGGACAACCGACGACAGGCCCATTTGTTTCCATTGCCACCGTATTGGCCACATCTCCCGCCACTGTCGAAATTATTGGTCCCGTCGCAGCACATACCGTCCTCTCAGCGCCCACCGCGACGACGAACAGCCCAGCCACTACACGCCCCCTCCAGCCCAGCACAGTGCTACAGTCGACGGCCAGATTCCCCGCTCCAGCCGCTCCCCGTCCCCCCTGCGTAGACAGTCTCGTTCGCCCCAACGCCGTCGCTCCTCTCCTGGCCCCTACGGACGCTCGCAAGCGGCAAACTAGACGCTGCACTGTCTGGAGGTGATGCTGCAGTACAGCCCCAGTCCCAAAATCTTCGATTAGCCCTTCGCGCACACCATAATTTGCTCGCCATTCATGTCGATGGAGTGCCTGTGAGAGCCCTGATCGATACAGGCGCGCACGTATCCGTCATTAGTTCAGCCCTACGACGCCGCCTCCGAAAAGTACTGACCCCTGCACGCAAAGCCGTTCTCCGCGTTGCCGACGGCGGAACGCCTCATGTTGTTGGACTATGCACAGCCCGTGTGACCATATCCGGCCGCCATACATCCGTTCTGTTCTCTGTTCTGGACCAGTGCCCTCATGAAGTCATTCTTGGCCTCGACTTCCTGTCTGAGCATTCAGCCCTCATTGACTGCGCCACTAATGTTGTTCAGCTTGACCTTCCTCTGTCTGCTGAGTCGCCGTCCCCAGTTATACACCGTCTTTGTGCTGTCGACTTTGTCCGTCTACCGCCTCAAGCCACAACTTACATTTCTTTCTCATCTGTTCCCCCTGTACCTGATGGTCACTACGCAGTCACTCCGGAACTTGACGTCGCCCTGACGCGCAGCATTGCGCTTCCACACATTGTATTTACAATGTCGGCCAACCGAGCGTACCTTCCGGTCCTGAACTTTGGTTCATCCATCCAACCGCTCCCGCAAGGCATCTCACTCGCCACGCTGTGCCCTGCTGCCGAATGTGTGATATCAGTGGTGGACAGCTGCTTACCTTCCACTCAGCAATGCCGGTTACCTGCGGCCCCATCAACAGCGAACCCAACGGACGACTACGCCGACATGATCGCTTCTGACCTACCGCCGATGCAAGCTCGCGATCTTAGGTGCCTCTTATCATCTTTCCGCGACATCTTCGACTTTCATAGCCGTGTTTTGGCTCGGACCTCTGTGGTGACGCATCACATAAACACCGGTGATTCCGCTCCTCTCCGCAGACGTCCGTACCGAGTGTCCAGCGCCGAACGCACCGTCATAAATCAAGAGGTGGACAAGATGCTCGCAAAAGACATCATCGAGCCCTCGTCAAGTCCTTGGGCTTCACCAGTCGTCCTGGTGAAAAAGAAGGACGGCAGCTGGCGCTTCTGCGTTGATTATCGGCACCTCAACCGCATCACAAAAAAAGACGTATATCCACTCCCAAGGATCGATGATGCCTTAGATTGCCTCCACGGTGCCAAATATTTCTCTTCAATTGATCTTCGATCGGGGTACTGGCAAATTGCCGTTGATGAAAAGGACCGCGAGAAGACCGCCTTCGTGACGCCAGATGGCTTATACCAGTTTAATGTCATGCCGTTCGGCCTCTGTAACGCCCCGGCTACCTTAGAACGAATGATGGACTCCCTTCTTCGTGGCTTTAAATGGTCCACCTGCCTCTGTTACCTAGACGATGTTGTGGTTTTCTCGCCTACCTTTTCCACGCACCTCGAGCGCCTCTCCAATATTCTGACAGTGTTTCGTAACGCCGGACTTCAGCTGAACTCATCGAAATGCAAGTTCGGTCGTCGCAAACTCACTATTCTCGGACACCTCGTTGACGCTTCTGGTGTACGCCCAGATCCCATCAAAATTCAAGCTGTGAAGGACTTTCCTCTTCCAAGGTCGTCGAAAGATGTGCGCAGCTTTGTCGGCTTGTGCTCGTATTTTGGCCGTTTTATCAAAGATTTCGCCGGCATCGCTCGTCCCCTCACCGATCTTCTGAAGAACGACACCCCCTTTACCTGGGGCCCTGCTCAAGAGAACTCATTTTCATCCCTCGTCCATTTGCTGACCACTCCGCCCATCTTAGCACATTTTGACCCATCGTCTCCCACAGAGGTTCGCACCGACGCCTCCGGATATGGCATCGGCGCCGTCCTAGCCCAACGTCAACAGGGTCAAGATCGAGTCATCGCTTATGCCAGCCGCCTACTTTCAGCCGCAGAGCAAAATTACACCATTACTGAGCGCGAGTGTCTTGCCCTTGTCTGGGCAGTAGCTAAATTCAGACCCTACCTGTTCGGCCGTTCATTCGCTGTTGTCACTGATCACCACGCTCTCTGTTGGCTGTCTTCACTAAAAGATCCCACCGGTCGCCTTGGTCGCTGGGCATTGCGCCTCCAAGAATACTCATACTCCGTCGTGTACAAGTCAGGGCGCCATCACCAGGACGCTGACTATTTATCCCGATACCCTGTGGAACCACCTGACCTAGAGGACGCTGAGACCCTGCCCTGCCTCTTAGCTATCTCTGATCTTGCCGATATTGTCAACGAACAGCGCCACGACTCATCTTTACGACCTATCTTTGATGGCATCCGTTCTGCAAACCGACCTCCGTCTCTGAACCTTTATGTGCTCCAGAACGGCATTTTGTATCGCCGAAACCTACGCTCCGATGGCCCTCCGCTCCTGCTCGTGATACCCCAACGTCTACGCTCTTCTGTCCTTGAAGAACTGCACGATCTGCCGACAGCCGGTCACCTTGGCGTGTCCCGCACGTACGCTCGGGTGCGGCATCGCTTCTTTTGGCCTGGTCTCTATCGTTCCGTCAAGCGTTACGTGGCCGCTTGCGACCTGTGTCAACGTCGGAAAAGGCCCTCCACTTTGCCTGCCGGTCTTCTGCAACCCATCGACATACCTCCGGAACCTTTTCACCGTGTTGGCCTCGACCTTCTTGGCCCTTTTCCGACGTCCCTCTCCGACAACACGTGGATCGCTGTCGCAACTGATTATACGACTCGGTACGCCATCACGCGTGCTTTGCCGTCCAGCTGCGCTACCGATGTCACCGATTTTCTTCTGCAAGACGTCATCCTTCACCACGGCGCCCCTCGTCAACTGCTCACCGACCGCGGTCGTTATTTTCTATCCAGAATAGTTCACGACATTCTTCGTTCGTGTGACACGCAGCACCAGCTCGCGACAGCTTACCACCCACAAACCAATGGGCTTACGGAAAGGTTCAACCGCACGCTCACCGACATGTTAGCCATGTACGTATCGCCAGACCACCGAGATTGGGACGCAGCCTTGCCTTATGTGACATTTGCATATAACTCTTCCCTTCATGACAGAACAGGCTATTCTCCTTTCTACCTTTTGTTTGGTAGGCATCCCACCTTGCCTTTGGACACACTCATGCCGCCTCTCATGCCGCCACACTCATGCCAGCCTCTCAAGTTTCCCAAAAGTCAGCCTACGACCGCCGTCACCAGTCCGTCGAATTTACCCCAGGATCACTTGTCCTTCTCTGGACGCCCTCTCGCAGCGTCGGTCTCTCCGAGAAGCTCCTTTCGCACTACCGTGGCCCCTACCGTGTCGTGCGCCGTGTTACCGACGTGAACTATGAAATTGCTCCCCTTGAAACCTCGCCATCGTCCACTGGCGCCACCACCGACATCGTCCACGTCTGTCGCCTTAAACCTTATCACGACGCTCATACGTAGCCGCCCTAACGCCGAGACGGCATTTCAGCAGCCGGGGGTCCTGAAGCGGGTAGACGACGACGACGACCAAGAGCGTGGGAAGAGTAGAAGACGACAACGAAGTTCGGACTGTGCTCTCGGTGCCGCTCGCAGCTGTTCTTTTCTATTTGTAAATATTTGTAAATATATTCTTTCCCGCAACAATATAAAGGGGCATAGCCAATATGGGGAGAACAGCGGTTAAGTAGGGCCATTGTTGGATATGATAATGAATGTCAATGCCAATATGGGGACAATGAAGTCAGCAGTGGTCCTATATAGGGCCAGACATAGCCAACTCTCTCCCAATATCGGGCCAACGGTTTGTGCTGCCTCATTAACGTTCTGATCACATTGCCTACTGTATATATTTGTGTAGAGCTCAGCGGCTGCTTTAACCATCTTATCCATATTGTTCTTAACGCATACGTATGGCTTTTATTTATGCCTAGTTTCCTCTTCATCAATTTCAGGTTACCTCCATTCTTTAGAGCATGCTCGATTCTCTCCATACTAAACTTCCTTAAGTCGGCTCCTTGCGCTTATTTATTACCTTTTGATAGCTCAGCCAGTCCTATTCTGTCTGTAGGGTTAGGCGCTTTCATGCTTTGGCGTTTGTTAACCAGATCTTTCGTCTCCTGAGATAGCTTGCCGGTATCCTGTCGAACCATACTACCGCCTGGTTCTACTAACTAATTATAGCTGTGTGATTATCGATCCCTGTTTGAACATTAAGATCACCTTCCTCAGTTAGAGCTGAATATCTGTTGTACAGCAATATCCTGCATCCCTCTACTTTCCCTCTTACCGCTAACTCGTTAATGGGCTTCCGCTTCACTAGTTCCTTCCGCTCTCTCTTCAAGTCTAAGCTAATTCGAGATCTATACCATTCTGTGGTCGCTGTGGTAGCCACCAAAGAATCTTGGGTTTAACCAGGGTTAAACACCTAAGATTTTTTTTTAAGGCTGTACCTTTGCATGAACCAGCTCGCCAAAACAAAAGTACTAATTTAACCTCCCTGCCCAGGCTTCAACCCTTCCCCTGTCCACATTACTCAGCCTCCACACAGGCAGGCAGCTTGTTCGACTGCCCATCATTATGCACGTTCGCTGGCTCCTAGAAAAGCAAGCCTCTCTCTTGTCAACCTCAATATTTACGAGTCTTCATCCCTTCCCGCCAACATGCACTTTGCCCCTCTATCCCATCATATAGTCTCTAGCATGAAAAATGAGCGCAGGGAAGCGCAGGCTGCCCACTACAACCCTGCCTTACACACGCAGACCGTAGCATACACTGATGCCATCTGGCATACGGGTTCGGCGGCATATGTTAACTTCACACCTTGAAAGCTACACCCATCCTTTCATACACGTGGTCCATACACCAATCTTCCTCCCATCGCTACACTAGATACAGTGCCTACTACTCATGCCATCACGTCCTTCTCCGCAGTGCTTCCCCGCACTTCTTCATACACCATTCACATCGACTCCATGGCGGCTATTCGCTTGCTTCAGAGCTGGAAAATCCCCTCCGACCTAGAAGAACTAGATGACACCCTAAACTTCCCGGCTCAGTCATCAGTCACCATACGCCAAGGTCCCTGGTCATGCAAGGATCACAGGAAATGAGCTGGCTCATCAGCTAGACCACGATATTCCCACCCGGGCACCTGAGAGAGAAACTTTATTTGCTCGGTATTACCTTGCAAGAAGTGTTCCTTCTCGAGGTGTAGTGGGTAGTGCCACTAGTCCAGGGTTCCAGAGGCCTCAGCTGTCAAGCGAGCCCGGTTGATCAGCTTGCGCTGGTCTTCCAGGGTTTGTTCTGAACAGCGCAGCCTCCCGCGGCTCTTTATTGGGGTTATCTATCTTTGGCACTACCTTGCGATCACCTACTCAACGCCTCCGACGGGGGACGAGATGCTGGCGCCCACCGACGGGGGACGATGTGTTGGCCTAAAAACTCACAATAAAGAAACTCTACCAACAACTGAAAAATTCATACCGACACGTACCCCGCTTCCCATCCACATCTCAACGTTGCTCATCTACATACACTTCGAATTCAAACACTCTCATTGCACCTCCCCGACTATTCCATTTCCGTCTTCGTTCTGACCCCTCCTGCTCCAGCAGTCCAGCTCTATACGCCGGTGTAGAGCACTTCCTCTTCTTTCCTGTCGCCTTGGCTATAGTCACTACAATCCATTCAACCCTCCCCCCCCCCCCCCCAAGTGTGCCGGCTGTAGTCGGCGCAGCTGGAAAACTAGCTTGCCTTGGTCAACCAGGCGCAGCATATGCTGAACTTTTAATCTGCGTTATTTAATAAAGTGGTCATCTCTTTCTTGAAACTAAAGCCTTTAGAATCTGCGTTATTTAATAAAGTGGCCATCTCTTTCTTGAAACTAAAGCCTTTAGGTACTATTTCTTGCATTTTTTCAGCATTTCTAGCTAGAGAATACCACCAGTGTAATGACATGAGAGACCGTTATCTATAAGGGGCACGAAGTGAAGCATTGCTGGTGAAACGCAACGGGATGGTTCCCGCGAGGAACGAGAAGCGGCAGCTCGGGCCACAGTGCGAGCGGCACCATGCTTTTGAAGCGATAGCTTCACTACGTCAAACAGAAACAACAAGAGCTACAAAACAGTAACAGACTCACAGGCTGCATGCAGACACTTCCTAAGGGGAAGAATAAGCAAGCAGGCCCCCACCCTCCTCAGGGAGGCGACAAAACTAAAAAACAAGCAGAATGTGGTATGGGCACCAGGGCACGGAGGAGTGGAGGGAAACCTTAAATTCGACGCGATAGTTCAAGGTTACAGAAACCAAGCGAGTGACGACAAGGGGGAAACCAACACTACTCCGAACAGCTACGGAAAGCTCACCATGTTTTGGAAGTTAGGACGCCGTAAATACCCGCTTCCCCACAAGACACTCACAAGACATCAGGCAACTACATGGAGACGGCTACAAACAAACTCATACCCAAGTCGCTGCATATACAGTAAGATTTGGCCTGCGCAATGCACTCCAGAATGAGTTTGATGCGGAGAGATAGCCACCCTCTACCGTTCCACATGGGGCTGTCGGGAGAGCCCGATAGAGCCCAAAATTACAAACCCGTCAGTCGAGCAGTGGGAGGAGCTTCTGTCCAGCTCCGACCCTCAAGATCAGCTTTTTTATTTTACTTTATTTTCAGAGGTACTGCCGGCCTTCGCAGAAGGTCTTTGGCAGGAGTGAGCATACATGGTAAAGAAAGAACAAAAAAGCGCTACAAGACATGATAATGATAAGAGTGGTGTCATCCGCCTGCTTGAGCAGATTAACACCGAGAAGAAAAAAAAGAAAAAATAAGAAAGAAAAATGCTTTGTACAAGCTCGCGCTGTTCAGGCATATAGAAACAACACTGGCACATAACACAAGAACACTGGCATCAATAGCACGCTTGAGGAAATAAACACTAACGGTAGACATACGCTGATCCGTCCGCAATCACAATAATGCCAACCACAAAGCAATGTCAATAGCGGGAACCAAAAACGCTTACGTTGAGCTAACTGATGGCCTTCAATTTTGATAAGAAAGTTTCGACAGACGGGCATTCCACAGCTTCAGAAGGCAAAGCGTTCCACTGACGGACGGTTCTCGGAAAAAAAGGAATTTTGAAAGGTATCTGTTCGGCACATATATTCTTTTAATTTTTTGGAATGGTTTCATCGTGTACATCGCCGTATAACAGGTTCGATATAAATGCTACTATCTATACCTATCTTACTATTGTAGAGTAGATGCATGTATTTCATTCGTTCATAATACCGTCGCAATTGTAATGGTTCTAAGTTAGCTTTTTCCACAAGTGCAGTTGCTGAGGTACGCCAACTATATGAGCTATAGATGAATCGAGCTGCCTTTTTTTGGATGCTTTCGAGTTTGGCAATGTTTAATTGAGTGCACGGATCCCAGACTACAGAAGCGTATTCAAGAACGGGTCTGATAAAAGTTTTGAAGGCAAGGAGTTTTATCTCTTGTGTTGAATTGCGCAGGGTTCTTCTCATGTAACCGAGCTTCTGCATAGCCTTTTTTGTAATGTATGAAACATGTGCATTCCATCTGAGATCTGAGGTGAGGATTATACCTAAGTATTTACAGCTTTTAACGGAAGATAAAGGGTGTCCATTGACGGAATAGAGAAATAGGAGGGGTTTTCTTTTGCGTGTTAATGTCATTGTTACCGTTTTCTTCCTGTTTATTTTCATTTGCCACGTTGAGCACCAGTTTTCTATTTGAGCTAGCGAAGAATTTAGTTGAGATTGATCATTCGAGTTTTTAATTTCTTGATAAATAATACAATCATCAGCAAAAAGTTTTATTTTCACGGATACTACACTAACAATATCATTAATAAAAGCTAGGAAGAAAAGGGGCCCAAGAACAGATCCCTGTGGAACACCCGACTGGACAAACATATAGCTCGAGCACACTCCATCAACTCCCACACATTGGCCTCTACAGGAGAGATAAGCTGCTATCCATGCAAGCAGTGTGTCGTTCTTGAGTATGGTTCGCAGTTTTAATAGCAGCTTTGGGTGGGACACGCAGTCGAAAGCTTTTTCAAAATCTAAAAAAATAATATCGATCTGGCTTTGTTTATCGAGTGCTGCTGCGCTGGTTGAGCGGGCCGAGGAGGCACCAAGAACCAATGGGCTCCTGTACCTAGGAACACTACCTGCAGCTCAAGACCCCAACCCCTAAACCCCGTCCCATTTTGCGGAATAAAGTTTTATACTACTACTACTTCACTACGCCAGCCACATCGCCTCGTCGAGCGTGGTCGCACCTCGGCCGTATGCCCGTAGCTGCAGCTGTGCGCCGGAGCCGCCGCAAGAGCCGTTGCCTAGCAACCACCGCGGTGGACACCCGAACCGCACCGTAAAGGAAGGGAGGAAGTGGAAGTGAGAGAAGAAAGATTAAGAGGGGCCATAAAGATAATGAAAATTGTATTAGAGGAAAGGAAATTACGCAGTACTGTCTCGCATATCTCGGTGGACATCCGTCATCCGTTTGTAGAGGAAGTGGGAGTGAAAGAAGAAAGAGAAAGAGGGGCTGTAATGAAGAAAATGAATTTGAGGGAAGGAAATTACGCAGTAACTGTCTCACATATCTCGGTGGACACCCGTCATCCTTTTGATGACGTCAGCGATTACCCAAGTAAATCATAAATACCATTACATCGCTTAACCACAGCGAAGCCTAAGCGTAGTCATGGCCTGCAGCTCGCTAATTAATGACGCAGTAATTTTCTGTCATCTCGGGGGACACCTGAACCGCACCTTAGAGGAAGGGAAGAAGTGGAAGTGAAAGAAGAAACAGAAATAGGGGCTGTAATGAAGAATACGAATTTGAGGAAAGGAAATTACGCAGTAACTGAGAATCCACGTCCAGGGACAAAGATGCAGAAAGAAGGCCCAGCGAAACGCAGCGGCGAAAGACTGACTTTGCAATTCGACTCAGCGAGTTCCACTCGGCCAGCTGTAGCTATCGCGTCACTTCAGGTTTAAACAGAGCTAAACCACAGCCAATTTTTTACGCACGTTCTCTCGGAAACGCCTTGACAGCAGCGCTAGCTGGCATGTAGCCCGCTTAATGCTCGCATATCGGGTTGCGCCATAGGTTGCGCAGCACTCAGCCCTGTGGTGAACTCATAAACGCGGCATTGGAACAATAGCACATCAGCAACGCTTGATGTGCGCAGCCTTTAGCTTTCGTATTATGCATAAAAAAAATTTGCAGTGGCTTAGCTCGGCTATGCCAGGATATGCATAGCGAAAGCAGGACTCAGGTCACTCCTCCGGCTGCTGTCGCTGCTGCTAGCGGTCGAGACATCAGACGTTAAAGGGCAACTGTCCAGGTGTCTGGAAATTTTTTAAAAACAAGCCCACTGCATAGATAAGGCATCGAAGATAACCTTTGTAAAATACTAGAGCCATGCGCGCCCTGCAAAGATGTAAATATTGAATTCAAAGCCCGTTCGTTCTTTTCTTCCAGAAGCAAACGTCCTCATCCTCTGCAGCCTTCGGGTTGACGTCATACTGAAAACTTTCACTAAGGGCACTCCATTGGTGCGTCGTTCTGACTGACGGGCGAAGGGTGGGTGTAGCCGGTTCGTCGCGTGGTCTGCTCGCTGCGCGCATGCTTTCCGCAGCGCCTTCCGTTTTCGCACACGCCTACAAGCCTGCATGGAGAAAAAAAAAACAGGAGGGAGCGTCCGGTGACAGCCTTGAAGCCTAGTCATAAAAAGTAAAAATATAGTAAAACTGAGAGAGTCGCCCCCCCCCCCCAGTTGTTTTTCCTCCATGCAAGCCCCCCAAAACAAGGTTTTAGTTACTTGTGCCAGTTCATGTATGCTTCAGCGTGTTCGTATGCCGTGTCGTGTGTAGTAGAGCCTTTCCCTCGCTCGCACACTTGACCGCTCCGCACACACACCGCTTATCCTTCGTGCATCTTGCCTACACCTTGGCTCCGTTGAACGACATGAGCTTAGGAGCAGAGAAAAGAAACAAACACAGAGCACATAAACACACACGGAGAAAAACAAACGGGTGGTTGCGGGGTCCGCGCTTCGCCGTGTGTTTCGAACAAAACCGACTGCCGCCCCTCCGGTCGTGAAACGATGGGGAGGCCTGAAATAAAAAAAGCAATGAAAAGGTGGCTCGCTAACTGGGGTTGACAAACAGATGTATGAAAGGATGCGCTCGCTAACAAGTTTAGGTGGTCGACCCGATCGCGCCTCTCGATCATTCAGTGTGCGGAGAAAATGCAACGATGCTGTTTCGTCGTTGGATGCGCACGCAGTGACTGGAGTCGAACCCCGATCCGGCACAGATTGCCAGGAGATTGAGTTGAGTCGTGTCTGGCTCCAACGCATCGGCCTGCCTACACAACGGTAAAGAATGTGGTTATTTGCGGGAGACACTTCGCTTCGGACGACTACGTCCACGACCCAAGCAACTGGGGAGAGGAAGGACAAAGAAAAAGAACGCGACGAAACACTGCGAGGGACCCAAAGAGCAAAATAGAGAGGGTTTTGGGAGACCCGCCGCTCCCCCCTTTCCCTCAAATAGACCGCGCAGCAAAAACCAAGAAATGAATTCTTTTCAAGGCGGGGCCACGACGCAGACATGTGACCCGCTCCACCAGACACCACGCCTCCGGCTAACATCGGAGGAGGAAGCGCGATTTTCCCTTGCACAGCCTACTCGACGAGGCGCGAGAGAGAAAAATCTCCAGGAGGGAAAGGAAGGAGAGGAGCATGGCGAAGTAGCTTGATTGCAATGGCTGTAACTAAGCTATTGAAGTCTTTTCAAAAAATATATGCGGCCGCGCCTTCCGGGGACGACGCCTCGCTACCAGAGAGGTAGAAAATATTTTCGACCAGAGGTTAATCAGTTGCCCTTTAATTCAAATTCAATTTTTATTTTGCCACCATGGTACAGATGATGGCGGGGACCCGTAGCAAAAGCTGCCGTTGACAGCTCGACAAGGCCACGGGCCCCCGCTTTGACAGCAATGCAGTGGTTTGGTTTTTTTTCACACAAACGCAAAAAAAAAGAAAATACAGGAAATACAGACAACAAAGGAAAAAAATACATATAGCAGAGCTCTTATCAGGTTACAGTAGTCAGCATAAAATCAACAGCATTGCCCTGACTGGAAAGAAAACTTACAATGATGGTGAAAGAAAGAAGAATTAGGTAAACAAATCACAGAAAAAAAAAGGTTAGGTGTAGTGTAAAAAATACTCGAACAGTTAGTGGCGTGTTGTATTTTGGAAATCAATATCGTTTTGTGCGAGTTTGTTAAGAAGTCGCGGTAGTTTATTTTCTAATGTTTGATTACCATAGAAAGTTCTGTATGTTTTACGTTCCATTGCGCTATATTTCTTGTGCTGTAACATTGCATCTCGTTTTTCTAAACCAGCTAATTTGGATAGAAAAGATGTATTGTTCAACACCTCGTTTTTCACACTTGCTCAGACGATAGTCATAAAGCTTAGTAATTGGAAGAAAGGTATACTTTAAGAGAAGTGCGGCCGTATGGTAGATATGCAAAACATTTTCAACAATTCTTAAAAAAATTTTCTGTAACAAGTGTAGTTTCTGAAGATTGCCTGCTGTTGTAGCACCCCAGGTTAAATGGCAATAGCTGAAATGAGATTGTACCCGTCTCGCGGCGGCATGCGCTGTTCCTCTGTTTACTGGGCGATTCGTTTCCTCTTCATCTCGTTCTGATGTCGATTCCAGGCCTCCTTCTGCTTAGCAGACTTGTCGCCGTCCATACTGCCGCCTCAGCTGTGGTTGCGGCGCACGCGAGCTCTCTTTCAATCCTCCGACGTGTTATCGGGCATGCGACACAGCTGGCGAAGCGAGCGGAGGCGAGCGCAACGACGAGGCAAGTGGTGTGACGTCATACCAAACGGCGGCGGTGGCTCCGCGGCGAGGCGTGCGGTGTGGCATCATGCCAGATGGCGCGTCGAGCGCGCGGCGTCTAAAGTCGCTGACTTTAGCGGCGTCCGCCAGCTGCGGCGGTTGCTAGGCAACGGCTCAAGTTCGGTCTCTGTGCCTCCTCGGAGCACCGCCACAGCTAAATCGCAAGTTCGTGGCCAATGGAGCTTTTGCTACAAAATTTTCGCGGCTCTTTCAAATCGTTCATAAGGGTGGTGGTCACGTCCGAAGGCGTTCGAAGAGTGCTTTCACAAGATAGCCTGAAGACAGCTCGAGTTTCAGAAACTTTCAGGAAATTGCCCAAATAATGCGCCGCGTGCTTGCGTGCGACTTGAATTTTATTGCTGCTGCCAATGCAGTTCCATCGCCGCAGTGACGTGAGTACACACAACCGAAACTATACCACGAGAGAGAGCGTGTGGGCAGCGCTAAACGAGATGCACCTGCGCGGGCTGTCCTAAGAGGCTTTTGTTTCCGTCTTCTGCAGTGTCTGATTCCACATGGCATACAGGAACATTCTAAAAGGCGAAAATTGTGCAGGGTGAAGGGGTCACCGCGGATACACAGGCCCGAACGGCTCGGGAACGGGAGCGCGGTCGTGAGATGGCATTGCGGGCAATTTCCTCGCTGGCGTCCCAGAACCCTCCTCGCAGCGCCACCCCTCCTCCTCTGCTCCCCTCCTCCTTTTTTTCCCTCTTCTCCTCTTTTTTTCTTTCACGGCTGTTGGGCTCTTCGGTCTATTCCTCCGGCGAGTCTCCCTCTGCGCCCCGCCGCCGCTGTTTCTTGCGGTTCTGTCGTGCAAAACCGCGATTCTGCGCGTCTTCTGGACCACGCGGTCTGTGTTCTTTAATATTTTTCGTGTTTTATAGCTTAATTTCTTTATTGTTTTGTTTCTTTTCATATTTGTATTTTTTTTATTTGTTTTATTTCACTCACGAAACCCGTGCGTTCACTAGATGTGCCTTTTCTCTAATATTTTTCGTGTTTTATGATGTAATTTCTTTATATTTTTGTTTCGTTTCATACTCGCAATTTTTTCTTTTGTTTTATTTGACTACAAAACCCGTGCGTTCACTAGATCTACCTTTATTCATGCTCAAACCGTGTTCGTGGCGGAATGGCAGCGACTACCCTTGAAGTGCCAAACGCCCTGGTTCGATTCCCAGTCTCTAAAGTTTTTTTTTTCTTTGCCGGAACTCGAACACACTTGCTAGCATTCCCTGCTCACGACAGTATGAGGCATTAAAGGCTTTCGCCTTAATAAAGCGATTCTACTCGTATTTTCTTTCACAGCTGTTCTGCTCCTGGCGAGCTTATAGGGCGGCCGGCTCGCGATTTTCGCGTTGCCGTCGTGTGAATCGCCCTTTAACGCCATTTTAAGTACGTGCGCAGTCGCCTTCTTTGCGCTAGGAACGTGCCGGCCACACAAATGGCTCGAAGGGCAACGCGAAAATCGCGAGCCGGCCGCCCTATAAGCTCGCCAGGAGCAGAACAGCTGTGAAAGAAAATACGAGTAGAATCGCTTTATTAAGGCGAAAGCCTTTAATGCCTCATACTGTCGTGAGCAGGGAATGCTAGCAAGTGTGTTCGAGTTCCAGCAAAGAAAAAAAAACTTTAGAGACTGGGAATCGAACCAGGGCGTTTGGCACTTCAAGGGTAGTCGCTGCCATTCCGCCACGAACACGGTTTGAGCATGAATAAAGGCAGATCTAGTGAACGCACGGGTTTTGTGAGTCAAATAAAACAAAAGAAAAAATTGCGAGTATGAAACGAAACAAAAATATAAAGAAATTGCATCATAAAACACGAAAAATGTTAGAGAAAAGGCACATCTAGTGAACGCACGGGTTTCGTGAGTGAAATAAAACAAATAAAAAAATGCAAATATGAAAAGAAACAAAACAATAAAGAAATTAAGCTATAAAACACGAAAAATATTAAAGAACACAGACCGCGTGGTCCAGAAGACGCGCAGAATCGCGGTTTTGCACGACAGGACCGCAAGAAACCGCGGCGGCGGGGCGCAGAGGCCGACTCGCCGGAGAAATAGACCGAAGAGCCCAACAGCCGTGAAAGAAAAAAGAGGAGAAGAAAGAAAAAAAGAGGAGGAGGAGGAGGAGGGGAGCGGAGGAGGACGGCCGGCGCTGCGAGGAGGGTTCTGGGACGCCAGCGAAGAAATTGCCGTATTGCGTTCGCCGGCGCCAGCTGGCGAGCGCTTGCTCCGAGATTACCGCTGATGACATTAACACCTTTAACATACCGTGGCCTCATTAGAGAGTTATAGCATATCGTTAGCGTGTTTACGTTACCGTTTGCCGGGCTCGGCTAGCGTCATCAGAGAATAGAGAAATAAAAGAGAGATATAGCATACCGTTACAGTGTTTACGTTACCGTTTACCGGGCTCGGTTACCGTTTACCGGGCTCGGCTGGCGACATCTGCGCACGCGCGCCCATTACCGGGCTGGTAACACTTTACGGAAACTCTTTAGCGTTGCGGAGAGAGTTAGCGTTCGCTTGTAAACAAACATGTCGGCGCCCTGCTCGCCCGCTTCGGAATAAATGCATGTCACCGCTGGATTCTTTGATGCGACAGCTCAGTCAAATGGTAGCGGTTCGCTTTTATTTCGCATACTCTCACCCATACGTCGAGGTTTAAGTGGCAACTAGCCCATGTTGTTGAGATAATTCTGTGATTTTCGAGCACTTAAGCCTAACTATCCGCGTCGCAAATTTTCCTTCCTCCAAGCGCGTAGCCAAGGAAGCAACAACACTGTAGCTTTTGTGCCAGCTTTAACATTTTTCTCTCTATTTTCATAGTTTTCTTCCTTGATAAACAAGAACATTCTGGTAATGCTTGTCATAATCAGGGTGTCGGACCGGAACCGAACCCGAATTTTCGCCCGGAACCGAACCGAACCCATATTTTTTCGCCATCTTGGAACTGAACCCGAACCGGAACGATTCAAAGGAACCGTTCCGAACCGGTTCGGGACTCGCATCAGCCCCACTTTTTTTGCATCCCTGCATACTTTTTTTCCGGACAAAACGAGATCTAGCGTGTAGATTTACCCATCCGTAGCTGTCTGCGCTTGAAAGTGTGAAAATGCGACCCTGTATATGCGACAACAAACTTATAGGAAGTTTGGTCCCTGGGAAGATGCCTAATCGACGATTCTGTAATGTACAGGGTCCTTCAAAATATGTGCGAACACAGCGAAGCGTGCCCGCGCTCCGCGGAGCGTCAGCGCATCCGGCGCGGTCGCGCATCGAAACAATGTGGCGCATGCGCACAGCAGACTGGAGGCGGTGCTTCGTGTCGTCTGCTACAGCACGGAAGCGCCGGATGCGCTGACGCTCCGCGGAGCGCGGGCACGCTTCGCTGTGTTCGCACATATTTTGAAGGACCCTGTACTACCGCCAATTCTAAAGACTTGTACGTTAGGTTGTTTTGAAATCTTGAAATATTATTCCTCCGCTTTTACATGTTTGCGTAAGATTTTGATCAAATTGTTAGGATTGCTCTAACTCAATAAAGTACTATAGACACCAAATTTTTGCTTGCGTGCTTTCTTCTTTCAAACGATGCGTTAGATATTGGTGTGCATGGAGCACCCTATGGTGTTCGCCTACACATAATAATTTATATTTGAATTTCTTGTTGATGCTGTACTGGTTTCATGAACAGAACGACGGCTGCGACGTGTAGTGGAATTTAGGCCACGTGAGGCGCGAAGAAACGGCAATATAACTGCTGATAAGTCGTTTGTTATAGTTGTAGATATTGAATCAGACTGATTTAAGTGCTATAGTGAGTCAAAACAACATATCAGCGTTTGTATTAGTTTTTCCGTGCCTCACGTGACCTAATGTTAAATTACACGTCACAGCCATCATTAGGTTGATGAAACCGAAACAGCATGGGAGAACAAATTCTTTTCTAAATTATTCAGCGGCAGTAGGCGAGTACCACACGGTGATTCATGTATTCTAATATCTAGAGCGTCATTTGAAAAAAGAAATCGCGTAATAAAACTGAGTGTCTATAGTCCTTTAAGCATCGATTGAGAATACATTCGCTTTGGGTCATTTACGACAAATATGTGAAATATTAGCGCAAGGACCAAATAACGTTGTGATGCTGGTTTTTGAGGAGAGGAAATGGCGCAGTAACTGTCTCACTTCTCGATGGGCACGTCGACCGCGCCTTAAAGAGAGGGAGGAAGGTGGGAGTGAAAGAAGAAAGAGAGAAAGAGGGGCTGTAGTGGAGGACTCCAGAATAATTTCTACCAGCTGGGGAACCTTAAAGTGCACGGACATCGCGCAGCACACGGGTGCCTTTTGTGCTTCGCCTCCATCGAAACGTGGACTCCGGGGCCGGGTTCAAACCCGGGTACACTAAATAAGTAACCGAGCGCTCTAACCACCGAGTCATCGCAGTGGGTAGTGAAACATTAACTTTTGTAGACGTTCGTTGTCTCAGATACCGGTTCTAAATAAAACCCCTTATGATGGGTCAGTGATGCAATAAAAAAAATGGCTCAATTAGTGTTGAGCTCGGCTGCTTGGCTCGGCATCCTGGCCTCGAGGGCCGCATTTGGATGGCGGCAAAATGACAAAACGCGCGGGCTCTGTCGCATGTTCAAAAACCCCAGCTGGTCTCCGTTAATCTGGACCCCCGCACTATTATACACCGTCTATCCTATAGCCACAATGTCTACTCGACGCGTTAAACCCGAGATATTACTACTAGTATTACCAAAAGAAGGCTGTATAAATTGGTGCAGCTTCTTTTTTTTTTTGTTTAATCCGCATATTCTTGTTTCCACGCGACGGAAATTAGCAACGAAAGGCAGGCTTTTGGCAACGGTGGAGATATAATTATAAGGAAAAAAATTAAATATCGATTACACAAAAGGGCAGTGCGGAAATACATGCGCGCGCTTGCATGCGATAGTGATTACGCCCAGAAAGATGCTACTGCAATGAAATATAACTGCGATGAAATGATTTCGCTATGCCGATTCACTGAAATTGTTCTGCTTACAAAAAAAAATTGATGTCAGTCGCCAGTGGGCACCTTCATCCGCTGTTCTAAGACTGCTCGGTCTTGAATTCGCTGTCTGGCGGCTTATATCTACTTCTCGCTGTCATACTTCCGGTTCTTGGTGTCTGACACGACAGTCTTATGATTGTTGGTTTATGATTGTTTCCTAGAACGCTTGGGCGACGGCATACGTTGAGCCTTCACAACATTCGCCTCGGCTATATCGGGTACAGGTGGGTGATGGGGGCTGGAGAGAGGGATGAAAGTTGTTGAAGAAGCATTTTTACCTCGGAGTGCCCGGATGTGCGCCCACCGGAGTGCGCATCAAGGGTGGAGGCTGCACGCGCGCACCCTCCCTCCTCACAAACACACACACATACACACAGCACGGTTATTTTTGGGAAAGGAGGCTACACTGCTAACGGAGAAAAAGAATAACTAAAAGAGTATGCATCCTCCAACTCCGAGTGGGATTCGTAGCAGTGGCGGCGTAACAACAGAAAAGCTCCGTTTAGAGATGGCTTAGGCTACTCTGCCATCTTCGTGGCTTATTTTTATGGTTGTTGCATGGAATATTTGGAACCTCTCTGACCCTCCTCGTGCTTTACTAGACCACGTCGACTTCAGCGATCTTGGCATAAGGCCTCACGCCACCATAATTCCCTTTTCTCCGCCCGCACATGAAAATTCCAGACGGTGCACACGTCCACAAAGGGGAGCTAGTCAGGAGGTTGAACTTGCGGAGCACATTTTCCCTGTGTTAAAGTGCACTGTTGTCTGAACAGTGAGCTCGTTGAACGCGGTGGTTCTGCGTGTTCATCTGTCATGCGGGTTTTCCACACGCTAAACGGTCCTATGAACACGAAGAGTCCGCACGGAATTCCGGAGTTTTCCATCACAGACATAAATGCTATAATAAAATGCATGAGGTGAATAGGTTTTTTTAAGAGACTGCTTGAGTATGTGCCAAAAGAACGCAGCATGATGACAAAAATATCATTTTATCGCTCAATGGTTTCTCCTTGCTGGCACAGGTAGAAAATCACTGACCCACGGCACAAACGTCCCCTTGGCGCGAAGGTACGTCCTAACGCGTAAGGGTCATGTCTGAAGCGTGAGAAAGGTTTTTGTGGATGATTGGAACTGCAGTCGAGCCCACTTATAACGAACCTGACGGTCACGCGGGTTCCGTTCGTTACATCTGATGTCCGTAGCAAGTGGATTCTTCGCATAGCACGACCCCTACCGCGGCGGCTGAATTTCGATGAAGGCGAAATTCTAGAGGCCCGTGTACTGTGCGATGTCGGTGCATGTCGGGTTCCGTTCGTTACATCTGATGTCCGTAGCAAGTGGATTCTTCGCATAGCACGACTCCTACCGCGGCGGCTGAATTTCGATGAAGGCGAAATTCTAGAGGCCCGTGTACTGTGCGATGTCGGTGCATGTCAAAGAACGCCAGGTGGTCGAAATTTCCGGAGCCCTTCACTACGGCGTCCCTCATAGCCTGAGTCGCTTTGGGACGTTAAACCCCAATAAATCAATAAACCAATCTTCGTATAGCAGCCAAAAATACTAAGGCCGCTAAAAGTGGCGTTTATTTCTTATAAAACTGCGTTATGCGCGCCGACTTGTGCAAAGCAGAGCCTGCCGTGGCTCATTCCAGGCTATCTACGGCGGTCATTTAATCCTCGCCGAGACCCTTTCTGCCAACTATCAAATTTACGGACGGAGTAAAACTACTTCTCATAAATGCTGCGCTGCTTAGTTGTACACGGACAAACCAACTGGACAGCATTTATGAGAAGATGTTCCAACTAGCCCAGTCCCAAGCACTTCTTGAGTAAAACTAATCGTGGATGAAGTGTACACGGCATCTGGTGGCAGGTCGGCCACATATATGATTCCTGGCAGTAGGGAAGAGCTTGTACTTGGTGTCCAACGTCTTCGTCAGAACACGCGCTTCTACGATTTTGTGGTCCGCAGGAACGTAGTTATCCGAGGAAACATCTGGCCAGCTATGGATTAACGAAGCGTTGCCAGAAAGCTACATGCGTCTGGTGCCGTGTGTTTTCGAGCTGCTTCTGTCGTTGCTGGGCTGACGCAACGACGAAAGTAGTGCAGCGCTTGTGGCCCACAGTGCATCAGTTGCACTGACTCCTATATGGCGATACCTGCACGTGGTAGCAGCGCAAAAGATGGAGCAGACTGGGCAGGCTATCTATGCCACGTGATCAGCATAGCCAGCAAGGATTTTAAAATTCTCAAATCGCTGTTGTTTTTCATGCAAGTAGCTTCGCCTTCGACGATGCCCCTGTCTATCTAGCGCGCACCGCTCTTCTTCCATTTGGGATGCTTTGCCTCGCCGGCGAACACGCAGGCAATGACCGCCCTCGTACGCCATCGACGCGGGCTTGGCCGGCGGTTAATAAATGTTTCAATAGACAGTAATAGCTTATCGTTACCTTGTTTACTTTGCCGTTTACAGGGTTACCGGACGCCGGAGTTTCCGGTTAGCGCTGCGCACGGCAGAGCCGTCTTTTAATTGCATTTCTGGGTCGACATGTTCTTTCCGGGGTGGTGTCGTGAAGTTTGAGAGGCGCTCTTTCATCTGCGTGCTTAGTGGAAGCACGACCTCTTCCTTATTGCAAAATTTTATAATGAGAAAGAAGTAGAATCCGTCATTAGTCTTGGCTACAAACTAAAGAACACCAATTTGAGCATATCACGCGACTACTCTGAGGCTGTTCGTGATAAGCGCCGTAAACTGTGGCAGTTTTCTAAGACGATAAAAAAAGAGGGGGACCGGATTCGTCTGTATTTTAATAAACTTCACGTAAACGACGACGTTTATCTCTGGGACACTACTGGCAACCGGGCTGTGCGTCTAAGTGAGCCTTCTACCAATTGACAACATTCAGATCATCATGGGGGCCGCCGCGGTGGCTCAGTGGCTATGGTGCTCGGCTGCTGACCCGAAAGACGCGGGTTCGATCCCGGCCGCGGCGGCTAGAATTTCTTTGGAGGAGAAATTCTAGAGGCCCGTGTACTGTGCGATGTCAGTGCACGTTAAAGAACCCCAGGTGGTCGAAATTTCCGGAGCCCTTCACTACGGCGTCTCTCATAGCCTCAGTCGCTTTGGGACGTTAAACCCCATAAACCAACCAACCAGATCATCATGGTGCTTCTGATCGTGCGCTACCGATCTTGCCGGGACCGAAGTGTTTAGATAACATTGGCTTCCTATACACTAACATCAGAAGCGTTACAGCGAAAAGTGATGCCCTTTCCTCCCTTATCGACTCATCTGGAACCTCATTAATAGCGCTAACTGAAACGTGGCTTACCGATTATATCTCAGATGATGACATCCTTTGATGCGAATCAAGTTTTAAAGTTTTTCGTTGCGATAGACAGAACAGAAGAGGAGGTGGTGTGCTTATCGCGATTAAGCAAGAGCTCATATCTATACCAATTGTTGCTTCTACTTTTCTCGAGTGTGTATTCGTCTCCTTGAAATGTACTGCTACGAACATTATTGCTGGTGTGTTGTATCGCCCACCCGACCTGTATGATGGCTTTGCAGATGAATTTTGTCGCTTACTGACCGATGTGTGTATGCGTTTTCCAAATTCTGTCCTAATTATATTTGGCGACTTTAATTTCCCAGGCATCAATAAGGAAACACTATCTGTTCCTCCAAGTGATAAGGATGCGCACGCTTTCCTACATATTTGTCTTGATTTTCACCTAACTCAGCTCATTACAAAGCCCACGCGATCCTCAGGTACCACTGCAAACATTCTTGACTTGATTCTAACCAATAATCCCGATGCTTGTTCTAAAATATTTCACCTTAATGGTCTTTCTGACCATGACATTATTACTGGGTGCATAAATTGCAGAATTATCGAAAGAAAAACTACCACCAAGATGATCAGGTGTTATAGCAGAGCTAATTTTGACCAAATGAACCATGAATTAACCTCTTTCTCTCGGCGGTTCTTGGCTGAATCTACATTCTGTTCCATTGAACAGAACTGGATAGTGTTTAAAACTACTCTAATTAACCTCATTACAAAACACATACCGGTTATCACAATTAAGTGCAGCAAAAGTGCGCCCTGGTTCAGTGGGCGGCTGCGACGAGCTAATAATAAGAAGAAACGTTTGTATAGGCAGGCAGTTGCTAACAACCAATTAAACACATGGGAAAAATACAAAGTGATAAAAATTACCAAAAAATGCTTAAAACTACCCGTCGCCAGTTTTATAATGACGTTTTGCCTACCATGCTATCTAATAACCCCCGTAGGTTTTGGAGAGTAATTAACCCTCATTCGCGTGCCGATTCTTTTTTGACAAGTTCTGATGGTGACCAGCTGGACGATGTCCATTCTGCTCAGCTCTTCAACAATGCCTTTTCATCTGTTTTCACTCAAGAAGTCATCACCACCTCTCCAGTTCTCAACCCATTTCGAGATTATTCAATGCCCCCAATAGTCATCAGGGAAGATGGTATTCTTACTTTGTTAAGTAATCTTAAAATTACCACAAGCGCGGATCCACTGGGCTTTAATAACAAAATACTAAAAAACATACCTCACAGTATTTTCCAAGTCTTGTCTGTACTTTTTTCTCAGTCTTTATCTTCTGGATCCATCCCGCACGATTGGCGTATAGCCAAAGTAATTCCAATTTTCAAATCTGGCGTCCGCTCTGATCCTCTAAACTATAGACCCATATCATTGACTTGCACTTTCTCTACGCTCTTAGAACATGTCCTACACACTCAGATCATTCATTATCTTGAAGATCATAACATCATATTTAAATATCAGCACGGTTTTCGCAAGGGATTTTCTTGCGACACTCAGCTCGCCGGATTTACTAACGACTCATTTACTTCTTTAGATGTCGGAATTCAAGTCGATGCTTTTTTAGATTTTTCAAAGGCATTTGATCGGGTTCCCCACCATAGACTACTTCTCAAGCTATCGCACCTTAATATTCACCCTCAGGTACTAGCATGGATTAAAAGACTTCCTTTCATCTCGCGCTCAGTTCACTTCTGTTAATGGTTCTAACTCTACAATGGCCCATGTAACATCTGGTGTGCCTCAGGGGAGTGTGCTTGGTCCCCTGCTCTTTCTAATATTTATTAATGACTTGCCAAATTGCATTTCTTCACAAATTAGACTGTTTGCTGACGACTGTGTTGTGTATCGAACCATTACAAATGACTGTGACCGACAATCCCTACAAACTGACCTCGATTCTATTAACACTTGGTGTCAGTTGTGGCTTATGACCCTAAATCCCTCTAAGACAAAGCTCGTCTCCTTTACTAGAAATTCTTATCGCATACCAACCGCATACTCTCTTAATGACATAACAGTTGAGACAACTTCCACTTACAAGTATCTAGGAGTTCACCTTCAATCAGACTTAACCTGGAACTATCATATTAACTTCATTCTGGCAGCTGCTAACCGTTCTCTTGGCCTTTTAAAACGTAACCTTCGACATGCTCCGGCGCATGTGCGTAAACTTGCTTATATTACATTAATTCGACCTAAAATTTAGTACGCTTCCGCCATATGGGACCCAGATCAAGCCTACATCAAAGATAACATAGAATCCCTGCAAAACCGTGCTGCTCGTTTCATTTATTCTCACTACTCACGTTTTACTAGCGTCCCGGCTTTAAAAGCTCGTGGACTTGACAGCCTTTCCCATCGTCGTAAACTGGCTCGCTTAACTCTTTTTCACAAATTTTACCATCATCCGTTGCTTCACGACGATTTCTTTCACTTACCCTCAGCAGTGTTTCCACGCCGTGACCATCCTTTCAAAATCAAACGCATCACATGTCGCACTTCAAGTTATGCTAAATCATTCATACCCAAAACCATTATTGATTGGAACCGGCTGCCTTACACAATCGCAACTGAAACGAATGCGACATTATTTCATGAACTTTCAAAAAATCAAAGCCATGTGTAGTTTTCTTCTAGTTCTGTTCTGCTCACCGCAATGTGTTCGAGTTTTGCTTTTCGTTCTGTTTATTCTGTTTATTCCGTTGTTTTTATCTTTGTGTTTTCTTTTCTTGTTTTTTTTATTTTTTTATTTTGTGTCTTGTTGTTCCGCCACATTTCGATTCTTGCTGACTACCAGTTATTGCTCTTTTCTTGCTTCTTTTTTTTGCGCGGTTACTCATGTTAATGTTCCTTCTATGTATTATAGTTGAAATTTTTACCACCCCCTATGTAATACCCTCGTGAAGAGGGCCTTTAGGGGTATCTTGAAATAAAAAAAAAATAATAAAAACTTCGAAGGTAGTTTACTGCGCCTCTTCGTTCGCTATAGCCCAGTGATGTGACCAGAGTTGTTCGCTGTGTCTGCGACGAATTTACATTGCAATTACAATTTACTGACTCAAGCTTCAGGGGAGATATATTACTCCCGCGACGGGGTCTCCGAAACTGCCCAAGCTGGAGGGTCTCGTAGATACAAAATCCACCGGCTTTTCGCATTTTACCTGAGAAGGTGGATTATGGCATATACATAGCCGATCCACATTAATTTCGAGTTCATATTTCATTTTGCGGCTCTTGCCGTAAATTCGTATTTTTGCTGCGGACAATAAATAAAATGGGTCAATGGAGAACATGTCGCATTAAACAAATTTTTCATGCTTGAGCAGCGCAGTAAACAGGACAAAAGGAAGACGGGAGACGACACAAGCACCAACAACTGGTTATTTTAGTCTGGGAAAAGTATATAGAGGTGCAGGACACAGTGAACAACCCAAAAAACACAAGAACAAAGATTAAAACCTAATAGCCATACTGTGCATGTACATCACAGTCGAGTCATGACTTCTTTTTCAACGAAATTCTCAGACTATCTTCCGTAGTAGACGGCACTCCCCAATCTCCTGGACCTCACACAGTTGCCAAGAAAGCCTAACTCCTTATCTACCAAACTGATAGATGGTGAAGCAACACACTCATCTGCTTAATTCCTGATCATATAGGCCTCCACCGGCTCCCTACAAGTTCGATCAGGGTTATTAAACAGAATACCCGTCTCATCTAAGGGGGGAAGCAATCGTTGCACGCTCTGCCATGCAAAGCCAAGTTGTACGACCCCGCTCCTTTTTTCACCCATCTGCGATGTTCGAACAAATGCTCATTGCTTCCCCCACTTACATAAGACAAGTGCCCTTTTTAATCACCCTGATCGAATTTGTAGGGAGCCGGTGGGGGCCTTTATGATCTGGAAGCAAGCAGGTGATTGTGTTGCTTTACCATCTATCAGTTTGGTACATAAAGATTTAGGCTTTCTTGACAACTTTGTGAGGTCCAAGAGATAGGGGAGTGCCGTCTACTTTGGAAGTCTTCGAATTTAGTTGGAAAAGATGTCACAATTTGTTTATGATGTGCATGCGCAGTATAGTTTTTAGGTTTTAATCTTTGTTCTGTTTTTTGTGTTGTTCACTGTCTTGCGCCTTTATATACTTTCCCGAGAATAAAATAACCAGTTGTTAGTCAGCGCTCGTGTCGTCTCCCGTCTTCGGTTTGTCCTGTTGCCGTTGTACGATCGCTTTTGAGCGGATCCGCCAGGCAGGCGGACCGAACGACCAGACAATAGGCATTCGCCCCGTTCGGCAGGCGAAAGGAAAGTTGGTGAACTTCAACTTTGGGGCGGACGAGCGAACCGCCCGGCGACCGAATTGCAGCGATTGGCTGCTTTTTACGTGACGTAGGCATCCGCTCCTGCTGGGGCAAGATGGCCGTCCGTCGACTGAACTGGGGATCGAGGCATAGGTCGTGGCTGTAGTGGTGGCACCTATGCCGCGAGGCATACTATATTGGTCACATGTTGATATTACGAGTGTTCAGAGCGACTGCGAATTTCTCCGCGTGCAGCAGCGGCGAGCAGCGACAGTTTCCCGAGTTGAAATCGACGCTGATGTAGTTGACAGAGTGCCTCTTCAAACCGACGCAAGACCTACGCGTTGGCGGTGTCACGAAGTGTTTATATGGAGCTGGTTGTGGTTGCTGCAAGCGTTC
Organism: Amblyomma mixtum; assembly: GCF_055824585.1. Lineage (NCBI taxonomy): Eukaryota > Metazoa > Arthropoda > Arachnida > Ixodida > Ixodidae > Amblyomma > Amblyomma mixtum. The sequence goes on along the minus strand of NC_143014.1, from coordinate 275,283,790 downwards.
CTAATTCCTGCGAGGATGATCACGCACAGCGGCGAACAGCTGCTGCTCACGGTGAACTTCTGTGCGTGCATGAGCTGCCTAGCAGTGACTAGTATCCGCGTAGTGAAAGTGATTGCGATCGAAGCGAGTGCTTTTACGTCAAGGCAGTGAAATGTGCATCTTCGAGAGCTCACTACGCACGCCGTGCTTTACGAATGCTGAAATGAACGTGGCGTTGTGCAGCTAGTCGCATTCGTTGCGATGGTTGCAGTGATCGCGACCGAAGCGTGCACATGACGTTGTTGCTGGCTACGCATTCGTTACCATTTTGTCCGCGATTCGTATTGGCACTGTGCTTGAGAATTGTCGTGTGTGCGACGTGACGCGACGCGAGCTTGGCTGCACGGCCGTAGGACTATTTTGCGGCGACAACAGCGATGTCGCTGTCCTTCTGCGCTTTGGTGTTCCATTCCGTTTTGTGATGATGGGTGCTCGGGTTACGACTCGCCGGAGAAACTGTGTAACCTGTGTGAAAACATCGGTGCAGTGCAAATGTATCTTCGGGAGCGTCATTTCTTTTTATTTCCTGCCGGCTGTGCGCACATTTGCCTGCAACAAACATATCGGCGTGATGAATGGGTGACTGCACACTTCCTCTAGCCATTTCAGTTTAGGTTGTAACAACATGGTATTACGCGATTACAAACAAGAATCATTGCCGCTTTTAAATAACGACTGATTGACAGAGTACAAATCTCTAATATGTGCCAACTCATAAGTCTGTTTTTCATGAGCATTTCAATTGATGTAGCGCAGAAAAAAAAAGTGTGGCAGCAGCTTAAGCAATCAAAACTGTCCACAGAGCGAGTTGAGCATAACGAGTCTTGATGAAAAAGAAGAAAAAAATATTGAGAAAACCTTTGCCATTGCTTTTTTTTCTATTTTTGCTTAGGAGTGTTAAGTCAATATTGACAAATGCTTGGCAGTATTCAGTTTAAGTGGTATGTTGGTTTCCACTGCAATCAGAAAAATACAGTGGTCTTGAAGCACCTCATAGGCAATGACAGTGTCTGTTGTTGATTTTGCTCATGGTCCTTTTCGATCCGGAGATCAGTGGTACGAAACTGGATGTGTTCTCAATGCTATTGTCGCAGAGCTGCTCGCGAAATCGGCTTTATTGGTGTTCAGCGATTGTTCGGCGCTTCCTGGGTCAGCCGCAGCAGTTTGTTTAACAAGACATTCTCGAAGCTTTGAGAAGATCTCGTCGATGCACTTGCATATGTCTGTCTGCTACCACCTTCATTTGCCTGTGACTGCTTGCTACAGACATGACTACGTGCAGACTGCAAAATAAGCCCTCTGGAGCTGGTAAAGCTACGCTAGGAACAAAGACGATGGTAACAACATCACTGCACAGAGTACGAATTCTTGCTCAGTCGTCGTCCCTTGGCACAGTTTCGACATGCCAACTTGCCAGAGGTGCACCCCACAGTACGCTATGATCAAGTTCTGTGAAATTTACAGCAACAACGGGAAAAGAAGCAGGTTGTATAGGCATATCTAGTGCATGCTGTACAGATAGCTTCCTGCCTTATTATAGCCTGGCCCCTCTGTTTTTAACCCTTCATCACTCAGCACCTATGGCCCTATTTGTGTTATTGGCATGTGCTGCAAATCACCAAACACATTTCATACTCTTGACCCTGCTAGATTGTTTTGGCCCATTAAGTTGTTTGATTCAAATCGGCAAGCTTTTGGAAGACATTTCTGCAATAGCCAACTTTTTCTTGTTCTTCACGACATGCATCTTGACTGCAACATCCCCCTGTGATGCTTTTGTTCTTTGCTTTGAAAAAGCATGCGATTCCCCTATTTATGTGAGGCTGGTTTTCTCGTGCTTTAACTTGCATCCAATAGCTCTACACTGGATCCAAGCTTAAACAGCCAGCCTTCGGCAGATTTCCCTTGCCAATTCTTATGTATCTTGCCTTTTCCTGCAATCTCGGACATCCGCCAAGGCACTCCTTTGGGCCTCAGCTTTTTATTACTTGCATTATTACCGTCCCTTCAGTGTTTTGTCACATGCCTTCACTGACAGCCATATGGGGTCTGCCATATTGCAATCAATACCAGCATTTCAGTTCTCCAAAACAACAATTAGCATGCCCTGGATTGTCCTGTTTGCTAATGCTACTAAGAATGCACTAATATTGTTTTTTATTGTCAGCATTACATTTCGGCAACTTATAAGGCCTTCCGATAAAGGTATATTCACTGTATACTGGTTCAAATACCTAATAATGTTCATACACCCACCCACAATCTAGGATATTTACACCATGACGTGTCGTTAGTATCACGGTCTTCCAAGTTTCTTGCATTCAATTAACCATGCAATTATTACGACACACAATATTTATGGGCATAAGCTATTGCACTGGTATAAAATTGAGAAAAAAGACAAATCAACGCCATTTCATCACTGGCTCACAGGCATCAAACTCAGTGGCCCTATATCTGCCCCGCTACAAACCACACTGAATTTCACCCATGACAACAAGTAACCACGGCCATGAAAAGGTTGGTTACCAGTCACAGATTTTCCTGAATTTCCACGTAAGGAGAGCTTTCCTGATATTAGTATGTCATCTCTCCAAAGCGCTATTGCTCATTTCAGTTGTTGTTAATACATCCTGTGCTGCTCTGTAATGCATTTTCCTGTTTTTTTATTGCTCCTTGATGCTTACCTGCATATCGTTTCATTACATTTACTTCCACGTATTTTGCTCGACTGTGCACACTATAGATGATTTTTTTATATTGTTACGGCTATAATCTTTATAGCCGGGGTGTTCTAGCTGGTTCAACAGGCCAGCGGCGAGAGGTTCGATCGGCGAGCGGGAATCAGCGTCCAGCGGGGCACAACACTCTCAACCTCTTCTTCTTTTGTTCTCCGGCCTTGCCCTTCCTGCGTTTCTCCCCCGTAACACTTCCCCCGTCGCAGGCGAAGCCCGCTGGGCGAGTCAGGCATCGGCACGTGGATGACAAAGTTTCAGCCGCGCGACATGGGTGAGTTCTGTGCGGGCAGAACGTCGGCCGCTTGCGGTGACGCGCGCAATCCTATAAGTGAGGTCACTGAGTCGCTCCAAGATGACATAGGGACCGGTATAGTTCGCGAGCAGTTTCTGGCTTAAGCCACGCTTCCTGAGTGGACGCCAAACCCAGACCAACTCGCCAGGGAGGTAGGTGACTCGGCGATGATGGTCGTCGTAGCGGGCTTTGGAGCGGTCCTGTGAGGCGAGAGTTCTCAGGCGGGCTAGTTGGCGGGCTTCTTCAGCATTGCAGAGGATCTCAGCGATGCCAGGGTCATCGTCGGTGGAGAACGGAAGTATAGTGTCCATGGTGTGTCGTGGAGAGCGGGCATAGAGGAGGAAGAACGGACTGTAACCCGTAGTTTCGTGTTGAGCGGTGTTGTATGCGTATGTGATAAAAGGTAGGATGGAGTCCCAGTCTTTGTGGTCAGGAGCGACGTACATGGAAAGCATGTTGGTGAGTGTCCGGTTGGTTCGCTCCGTTAAACCATTGGTTTGTGGATGATAGGGGGTAGAATGTCTGAACTGCACTGTGCACAATCGAAGGAGTGCTTCAACAATATCGGCGGTGAACTGGCGGCCACGGTCGCTGATTACGACTCGCGGGGGTCCATGGCGCAGGATCACGGAATGCAGCAGAAAGACAGAGACGTTAAATGCAGTAGCCGAGGGGAGAGCAGCTGTCTCACAGTAACGAGTGTGGTAATCTGTACAGACGACAATCCAACGGTTGCAGCCATGGGACTTGGGAAAAGGTCCCAAGAGGTCTATCCCAACCTTCTCAAAAGGAGATCTGGGAGGCGTCACCGGGTGAAGAAGACCAGAAGGAGGACCGGTGGAACGTTTGTGACTCGCACACTGTGCACAACTAGCCACATACTTCTCAGTCGTATCGCGCATACGTGGCCAGTAAAAGCGCTCTTGGATGCGGTGGAGTGTCCTCGCAGAACCCAGGTGTCCCGAAGTGGGATCGTCATGCATGACACGCAAAACAGATGAGCGTAGACTTTCAGGCACAACCAAAAGGAAACGGAGACCAGTTGCGGAGTAGACCTTGTAGAGAAGACCATCGCGTACACAGAATGCACAGGAGGTTGTAGGGGCCTGCGCAGCGGTAAAGAATGACGTGAGATGCTGATCCTTCCGTTGCTCCTCGGTGAATGTGCGGGCATCGGGGAATTTAGGTTCTACGGATGCGATGTAGTGGTCAAAGTCGTCGGCGTCACATTCCGTCGTTGCAAGCGGCAACCGAGAGAGACAGTCTGCGTCAGCGTGTCGGCGTCCACTCTTGTACGACACTGTATAATCAAACTCTTGCAAACGGATTGCCCACCGTGCAAGACGGCCAGATGGGTCACGGAGGTTGATCAGCCAACAGAGGGAATGGTGGTCGGTAACCACTGTGAAAGGTCGCCCATAGAGGTAGCAGCGAAACCGCTGAACGGCAAAAACTACCGCAAGGCACTCCTGTTCAGTAATGGTATATAGTTACGCTCAGATTTGCTCAGGCAACGGCTGGCATAAGCAATGACGTGTTCCTTGTCGCCATAACGCTGAATTAACACGGCACCAATGCCAACACCACTGGCATCAGTATGCACTTCTGTTGGGGCAGAAGGATTGAAATGGCGGAGAATTGGATGCGATGTGAGGAGAAACTTAAGCTGACGAAAAGAAGAATCGCACTCAGATGTCCAATCATAGGGAGCGTCTTTGTGGAGCAAGCTCGTGAGCGGGTGAGCGATGTCAGCGAAACGGGGAATAAAGCGGCGAAAATACGAACAAAGTCCGAGGAAGCTGCGAAGTTCCTTTGCAGTCTGAGGTGTTGGAAATGATGCTACAGCCGCGGTCTTCTGCGGGTCAGGGCGGACACCTTCACTGTCGATGAGGTGTCCGTGCACCAACGTCTGACGTTCACCGAAACGACATTTCTTCGAATTAAGCACCAGACCAGCGCGTTTCAGGCAATCCGGCACAAGGGCGAGGCGTTCGTTGTGCTCATTGAATGTCCGGCCAAAAATGACGACATCATCGAGATAGCACATACAAATATGCCATTTCAAGCCCCGTAAGATCGCGTCCATAAATCGCTCAAAAGTTGCAGGAGCATTACAGAGCCCAAAAGGCATTACGTTAAATTCAAAAAGGCCGTCCGGTGTGATAAAAGCGGTCTTCTCTTTGTCCTCGGGATGCATAGGGATCTGCCAGTAGCCCGACCGTAGGTCAACGGATGAGAAGTACGATGCAGAGAACAGGCAGTCAATGGCATCATCAATCCGAGGAAGCGGTACACGTCTTTCTTTGTTACAGCATTCAGGCGGCGATAGTCCACACAAAAGCGCCATGTACCATCTTTCTTTTTGACCAGAATGACAGGAGCGGCCCAAGGACTGCAGGACTGCATATCCCGAACTTGTTGATTGATTACCTGTCGTTCTGTTGGGGATACTCTGTACGGCTTCTGTCGAATTGGGTGTGAGTAACCGGTGTCAATCCTATGCCGTGTACGTGACACGGGAATGCTACGGGAACCACTGGGCTCTGAAAAGTCAAAGATAGACGAGTATTTGACCAGCAAGGCTTCTAAGGCATCACGCTCGACACTGTTCAGAGACTTGCTGATCATCCGACGCAGCTGTGAGTCAGTGGCTGGAGTAGCAGCTACTGCATCTGGTGCGTCAGCAACCAAAGCCACCGAGGCAGGGACATCTTGATTACACGTGGCGACCTTCATGTGAACTGGTAAAACAACTGGTTGCGAAGAACAGTTGATGGCCCACAACTGGGTCCTGCCCTGGAACACTGACATCAGGCAATGTGGAACCAGAATGAGTTTCTTAGCGCAGTTAGAATATAGAGGCGCCACTGTGGCATCGAAGGTATCGGAAGCACGGCTGGGACATGAAACTGGGACGCACTTGATAGAAAGCGGGGGCACACTGGTATCCTCGGATACACAAAACACATCTTGTCGAGCCGGCGTCTCTTCGAAGAGTCCAGATGGAAGGGAACCATCAACGCAGAGTTCCCCAGAGCGACAGTCTGTTGACTGTCATGCGTCTGTTGACGTCATGCGTACATCTCGGAAGCACTGCAAACTCCGCTGTAAAAATGGCTCCGCCGAGGTACACCACAGCACTGCATATCCCCAAGGGGCACAATAACTCACCGCCCGCGCCATGAAAATTAACACTGCGGTCCCAAAGAAACATAACTTTGCGGCCTAACTGGTTCTTGAATGACAAACTCATAATTGAGACAGTTGCACCCGTATCCACTAACGCCATTGTGGGCACACCATCTACAAGCACATGAACTGTGTTCTTCAGCATAACAATTGAGGGAGGAATTTCTAAACACAGCGCACAGTCTCCAGCGGCCTCACCTCCCGCGGCCGCGCTGACTAGTTTCCCGGCGAAGGCGATGGGGAACGTCGCCGGGGTGACGAATAACGGCGCACAGAAGAGGAAGGGGGTGGTGAGAAACTTCGGTCGGAGACGGGAGAGTGGCTGCGTTGTCCGTCGGGCAGAGGATAGTCGCTCGAGGTCAAGGGCCGTTGAAAAGGAGGGTCGTACGAATTGTTGACCGGCGGAGGAGGATGGACGGGCCGCTCGTATCGAGGTGGTGGACGGCGGCGGCAATAGCGAGCAATGTGCCCCTCGATGCCGCAGCGGCGGCAAACGGGAGCGGTGCGACGAGGAGCTTGTTCGCTTGAAGACTCTGACGAGCACTGAATACCCACGCGCGTCCTCAGGCCTTCTGGCTGGGCGCCGGAAGGAGGGTGCAGGCGGTCTTGAACGATGTTCATAATCTGGATCGTAGTTCAATTCGAAGTCCGCCGAGCGTGGGTAGGAGTGATAGGGATGACTGGGTCCACCGAACCTGGACGTGTGTGCAGTGTTTACAGAACTCAGCCCAGGCATCGAGGGGACTACTAATGGAGAACTTTGATAAACGGGAACTTCAGACGGCACAAATGGAGGACACCGTGCATGGGGCTCGAATCTCAGAAGTTCCTCGCGAACGATCTGGCGGATCGCCGTTGAGAGATCCGTAAAGCGCTCTTCGACGCTGGCCACAGTTGGAACGTTAGCCAGTCGCCCAAATTTAGGCGTAATACGACGAGTCTTCAACGTCTCGAATGTGCGGACGTGCCGAATGACGTCTGAGACGGCCCCCAAGTCATCTTTGGTGATTAGAAAATTGTACACATCTTCTGCAATTCCCTTCAGAAGATGTCCTACTTTATCGTCCTCGGTCATATTAGCGTTCGTTGTTTTGCATAACTTAAGTATTTCTTCTATGTAGGTCGTGCACGTTTCGCCCGGTAACTGAGCCCTGTGTGCCAGCGTTTGTTCGGCCCGCTTGCGGCGCGCGAGGCAATCGCCAAAACACTGTCGCAGTTCAGTTACGAAGCGGTCCCAGGTGGTGAAGGAGTCCTCGTGGTTCTCAAACCACACCAAAGCTGTATGGGTCAGAAAGAAGACCACGTTGGCAAGCTGAGTGGCGGCGTCCCAGCGGTTATAGCGGCTCACCCTTTTGTAATGGGTCAGCCATTCCTCCACGTCCTCGCCTGCTGCTCCGGCGAAACTGCGAGGCTCCCGATAGTGCTGCGTTGAACCGGTCGCTGTGGCCACACGCTGGTCTGAAACTTGGATCGCAGCGTCACTTCGTGCTGCGGATGGCTCTTCGGGAGACTGCATGGTTTCGGTCAGCGGTTCCAGGCCGGCAAGGCGACGACGCCGGCGGGGCTGCTCCAGTTGTTGCTGCGCCGTTTTGTTGCTGAGATCGTTACCCAGCGCCTCCACCAAGATGTTACGGCTATAATCTTTATAGCCGGGGTGTTCTAGCTGGTTCAACAGGCCAGCGGCGAGAGGTTCGATCGGCGAGCGGGAATCAGCGTCCAGCGGGGCACAACACTCTCAACCTCTTCTTCTTTTGTTCTCCGGCCTTGCCCTTCCTGCGTTTCTCCAATCCCGTAACAATATGTTATGTTGCAGTAAATAATTGACTCACTACATTTGTATAAGCGTTTCTCGTCCTCTGTCATTTGCCATCTGTACAGGAGCTGAGCGCACTTGTCATGCGGGCTGCCGCTATTTTTCTCCCCTCCTCACTCAAATTGCAACTCTGTTCCGACAAGACCACTGTGTAGATGCTGAAATAAAGCAGCGTACGCAGGCATGTGCTGAAAACTATAGGCATGCCTAGGTTTAAGTTTTCACACTGAGGAAGTCAGTAATAATGCTAACCAGAAGACATGAGCCTATGTACAATTGTCAACAACTTGAAATATTATGATACTAACCACTATTCGTGCAGTGTTTCAGGGGAATCGCCCCACGGTGGAGTAGATTTGCAATAACAGATGAATTTCTCACAATCATCCACCCAAGTGCAGCCTTAATGCTACAAACAAAAGCTCTATCACTGTGTAGCCTTTTCTTTCAGGCAAATATGCCCCCACTTGTATTGATGGTAATGAGCATTTACATTGTTTATAGAAAAATAATTGAACCAAATGGGCAGGGAAGCACCATGTGCATACACCATGTTGAAATCGTACCTCAAAGAGACGCACAGGGGGATGAGAATCAACCGACTCATTCCCAATTGCAACAGAACCGGTCTGCACAATGTCAACATGATGGGACGGAAGGCCCAAGGCTCACTACAGTGCTCAAGCCACCTCTTTCAGTCGACAAACGCTAAAGCTGCTCTCAAATTTAAAACTACTTATATTGTACGCGCCAGTTCTTTCCACTGTGTTAACATTCATCAGTGTGACCCTCATACATGCGTGGAGACAACTAAGACCAAAGCCAATTTGTTTTCAATATGCACTGTAAACGTATACATCATAGCACTAAACAACGCAAACACCAGAGAAGCCTCTTCTCCATTGTCTTAGTTGTTTAGCACTGTGGTGTATAGTTCAATCCATCCAGCCCAACTTTCCGTTATTGTAAGATGCACTGTCAACAAATGGGGAAGGGGTGTAGTGTAGGTTTCAAAAGCACCCAGCTTGGAGGGCATGATCCTACAGTTGCACAAATTAACAGCCTACGAAGCTTCATGCTATAGAGTGTCAAAATCCTTTTGTACTCAAATAACTTCACGTAATCAGCATTGCTGGAAATGTGCTGCAACTAAAGCAAAGTAGTGTTACTGTTCAGCAGCACATGCATCATGGCATCATTTGAAAATGTGCATGGTGCAAAGTCATTGCAATGCTTTTACGTACACCAAGAATGCAACTGTCAAGTATTGCCTCGAGCAGTTCTGTCAGAACGCAATGACTGAAAGGTTAATGTTCTGCTCAAGCCAAAAATGCCCAGTCCACAACACAGCACCTTGGAACACATGTTCTGTTAAGTATACACTCACAGGAGTGTTCAGCTTGTTGCCCTGCATTGGTGAGGTTCTCTTGAATTGGTTTGTCCTGTACATATCCATTGTAAGTAACCATTGCTATGCAAAGTGTTCCAGAGCTTATATGGACATATGACACTACATGGATGTCAGTAAAGCGCACCACGGCATGAGGCTGCCTGCATAAGGAATGAACAATCTGCAACATGAGCAATAGTTGTTTCAAACTGCATGTTTATTCAGTTTGTAAGAAGAAAGGAATCCACAAGACGGTTGCCCGCGGTGCTCCTCAGTGAAACTGCATCTGCCTGTCGGTCCGAGAGGTGGAAGCACCACTACTGTAGGCTGTGCTTATCACTGCACTGCACTACAGCAGGCCCCCTATCCGCCTCCTGGGGACCGCACTCTCTAGCAGGCAGGTTCTGCCGAGAGTGCCACTGCATGGTCTGGTTCCCCAGCCATTGAAAGGATAGGAAGGTGGAAACGTGAAGCACACAAACACATAATCAGGGCACATAAACAGTGGTGCTGGCCAAGGTGATACTCGACACAGTCCAGAGAATACATGGAGTGGCACATACACATTCAACAATCTCGGAAAAGGATATGCACACGACCGCACTGTGGGCTGCAACACCTTCATACAGCTTCACAGCAACCTTTGCCACAAGCCTGAAAAGAAACAAAGCCACAGACAGACAGGCACAGGCGCAAAGAGACAAAGGAACGAAAAAAATGAAACGTCATCAGGCATGGCACACGCAAAAGATGAAAACCTGCAGGCAACGTTCACACAACAGAATGACATGCACATGTACATGTGATGCGAGCTGTGCAGCCAGGCCGGGGCACTGAATGTGGCCGAATGGTCTGAACCTGGGCCAACCGAGGACCTCTGAAAGGGCCCGTTGAACCAGGCTCAGGCCGAGAACTGGTAGCAGCAGCAGAACGACAACACCGTTAAGGATTCAAGAAATGGGAACCCAGCCTACAAGTGCGCAACACATGTAACGTCCTAGCGCTGTGCTGCCACTGCAAGCCAGACATTGCTTGAATTCCTAAATGCAGCGAACAGAACACATGCAGATGGTTATTTACAATGCAGTGCGAGCTGTGCAGCGAGGCCAGGGCACTGAATGTGGCCGAACGGTTTGAACCTGGGCCATCCGAACGCCTTTGAAAGGGTCCGTTGAACCAGCCGCAAGCCAGAACATGGCAAAGGCGACACAGAGTTCATGTTCCAGGAAAATGTAGCCTTCTACTTAGGACGTACAAAGCCAGATTCGAGTACTTTGTCCTGCCATGGTACATGCCCATGATCACTGAGAAAGTACCGCATGAACTGTTCTCGCACTGCTTTTGCCCGAACTGTGTAGTTGTTGCTGCTGCACTGCCGGAGATCTGAAAAGGAGGGACCTGTGTTTGCATCAGCTCTCCACTGGCCATCAATTACTTGCCCATCCTCCGCCACCCTGTCAACATCAGCTGGAGAGCAGTACTGAAATATGGTGTCCTCTTCGTCGTCCAGTGTCCGCAGGTAGTAGTGCAAAACTACAACGGCATACACTATAGCATCCAATGATATTGTAGATGCCCTGATGTCTTGACGAAGGATCCTCCACCGGTTAGCCAAAATACCAAATGCGTTCTCTACAATTCGCCTAGCTCGACAAAGCCTGTAGTTAAATATCCTTCTTTCTGAATTTAGGTTTCCTCCTAGGAAAGGCCTCATGAGATTTTCAGAGAGTGGGAAGGCCTCATCTCCGACCATGACGTAGGGAAATGTTACAGAAGTGCCTGGGAGCAGTCGCGGCTCTGGTATGGACAGGTGGCCAGCTTTTAACTTCTTCCCGAAGTCAGAGTCATTGAATAAGCCAGTGTCCCCACGAGAACCACACTCCCCAATATCTACTAAAGTGAACCGATATTTGGCATCACACACAGCAAGTAAGACAATGCTAAAGGTGCTCTTGTAGTTATGGAACAGACTTCCAGAGTTAGCAGGAGCCTCTATATCAATGTGTTTGCCATCAATTGCTCCAATACAGTTTGGGAAGTTCCACAGGCTTTCAAACTCGGCAGCTATACGTCTCCAGTGGGCAGCTGTTGGGTGTGGAAGGTACAAGGGCTCGAGAACTTGACGCAAGGCAAGGCAGGTTTGCCTCACTATACGACCAGCCATGCTATCGGAGATCCTATAAGACTGCTATAATCCTCATCATGGAACCATGTGCCAGGTACCTGCAAGTACAGAAAGCCTAGTGAGAAGGATGAATCGAAAACACTGAACCTATATTAAACACACACTGAAGCCCAAATAATGTCACTGAGTGAATAAACAAGCACAGTCTATGTTGTTGAAGGGTATAAGCAAGAAATGCAAGCACATGCATGGTGCCACCCTTCAGTGCAGTCTGAAACAGGTCAGGTGAGCATAAAATAGGCCTTCAACAGCATTATTCTTGTATTCACCAGACTACTTCTTCAGCATTCTTACGAGCTGCAGTAATAGGACTGATCTGTCAGGCTTCTTGCAACTCACTTCTGCCCGCTTCACCTCTGCCTCACATCACAGAAGTGGTCTGCTGTTGTATGCTGTACAAACCAGTGAGCAGAAGGGCTCAGCAGTCGAGTATGAGGACCCAGCAAGGTTTGGCAGTTATATTTGACGCACAAGGTTCAATACCCTTGTCTCTAGGTGGTACCTGCTTCTTCCCACAGGTAACCTGAGTGCGAGGGACACTCATACTACAAATGCCTGTATGCATTCAAGCGAAGACAAATCCTGGAAGACTTGCTGCAATACCCGCAGGCACTAAAAAAGCAGCCTCATGATGTGTTTGCATTATGCCACCCAAGTGCCAGACAAATGCAGTGAAAGCAACTTTTTCTGTCATTAGCTTGCACTGGTGGAAGAATTTTAAAGATTTTAACATCAGTTTCAGTATTGGTTCAGTTCCATACAGAATACTTGGCTGACATGAATTCCAAGACTGCCCGGAATGGGAGCTGGGCACAGTACACTTACAATAAGCTTTTCCAGTGTTTAGTACATCAAAAACAAACACTGAAAAGGAAATAATACACCTTGTCTTTTGTAAAGGAGGCAGAACTATATTCCGTAAAAAAAGCGTAGATCTCATCTCAGTTAAGGTGTCTGACGATAAGGTGTCCTGACTGAAACAGATACAACCCGCAGACGTGAAGAAAAGGAAGCCACATGTTGCACCTCACGTGAGGTCACTTAGGAATGAACCAGCAAGCAAAGTAGTCGAGGAACTGCTTTGTAAATAAGATAAAACGAAAGCAGTCGATTGAAAACAGCGTTACTGCAGCCTTAGCTCTGAGCTGAAGCCGTTGGAAGGCTGAAAGAATGAGCACACTTGGGCAGCTCACAGGAGCTAATCATGAGCATTCACAATCACACTGTGAGTACTTTTACATCGCAAAAGTTTTAAAAAGCTGCAGTTATTAAGCATACACTGGCTGTCATTGAAAGGCTACACCACAAGGTGTATATAGCACATAGGCAGAACAAAGCATTTTACACATTAAATTGTGTACTGTCAACTGTCAGACCAAAAGCTGACAATAAGACAATTCCTCCCTACATGTGGTACACTACAGGAAAGGCCCGACATGTGCATTTCGTCTCAAGATTTCACTACATAGTATCCACAGTTAATGGCACGATACTTAACGGCACTGTAAAAAATGATGAAAAAAACGTAACATTAGCCCACCTTAATGTGAATGCCAGCTTCTCTCCGGCCGACAAACTGACTACCGTACTTCTACGAGATTCGATCAGGGGCACCGCTGGACACCGCTGTTCCGTGTCTGCGCGACCAAGCCAGGAAAAATGAAATAGGGTTTGGTTTGGTTAAAGCAACAAGCTTATTGCCTAACTGTCAACTCTGGTCATTTTCCGAGGACCACTCTCGAGCCTGCCTGCGCGGTGTGTGCTTCACTGAAGTTAAGGGTGCAAAGAGGTCAGTGCCAATGTAATAGAAATGTTTGCGCGTGTGAACACGTTTTGCATTCTAGGCCTGCTTCTTTATAGTAAACTTGTCATAAATTGTTCACACGTTAGTCGCACGAAAACGCGCTTCTGCATTACCGCGAGTATCAGCATCTGCATCTGTCGAAAGCGTCAATTCGGCAACAACGCGACCACACGTGCGAAGCAAACAAGGAAGATATGAACTTGTACTGTACCTTTCCACAGACATCCGGAAGTACTGGAAGAAGTCTGTTCCATCTCCATCCCTCATGTCCCGGACTAACGTGAAGTATTCGCCCAGTCAACGCCGGTCTCTTAAAAGATGTCGTATAGGCTTGCGCCTACGCTTACGCTGCTGCTGAATGACTGCGTCGGCAGCGACGAACTGCGCGACTAATGGCCAGTTCACCCTGTTTGTGTTGCCCATGTAAGCAGTCAAAACCTCTACAGCCGAGCTACTCATCTGGTAGCTGACGAGAGCCGCGTACAAGAGCAAGAACTTCAAAAACCACGCCATGGCTATGCCGAAGTTCAGCCTAGGTGCCGGTCGCCGAGGAGCAAAAAAAGACCACGTTTTCGCGCCGTCTAGGTTACCAACAGGAGCATGCTATTGGACAGACGGCAATCCCGGGCGCGCCAATCGGAACGCTTTAAACCATCCGCCTCGTCCGCCAGCTCCAAAATGATCGTACAACACCCATTCCGCCCACGCCCGAGCGAAGGCCGAAAGCGAGCGAACCGCCCAAAAACGATCGTACAACGGCCTTACTGCGCTGCTTAAGCAGGAACCCTTACCAACAAGCCCAGTTTTCCGTTCTCGTAAACAAATTTTTGCGTTTTTTTTATTTTGTACATCGATGTGCCAGAAAAAAGATAACAGAATAGCAAGGTTGATTGAAACCCATCTACAATCTAATTTTTTGTCCTGAACCCGTTTGAACCCGTTTGAACCGGTTCGATACGGTCCGAACCGGTTTGAGCCGGAACGGAACGTCCCTCTGGAGCCGAACCCGGAACTGAACCCGAAAGGCGTGAACCCGAACCCGAAAAAATTCCGGTTCGACACCCTGGTCATAATCACCACTAAATTCAGAAAAAAAAAGTTTCTCCAGTCCAGAGTTCAAGCGCTTTGACTTACTGTCGCCAGATGGCGCCACTACGTTTACATCCAAGTCGTGCATCCAAACATGGATGCACGAACAGAAACAGAAGGTGTTGTAGCTGCGTTTTTACAGCATTCGCAACGCAGTAAGCGCAGCGTACACAAGCTTAGTGCGTTCTGTGTAGTAAACTTGTCTACTGGTCAGGGTACTTTTGAAGCCACTGAGCCGGCCGTTAGCAGAAAAGTAGTGAGCACGTCTTTATATACAGAGAAAAAGATGATTAAAGAGCATGTAGCACCTCACTGCAAAGAAATGCTTTCAATGCATGCGTATTTCTGTTTGTAATTAATGCTGGGGCTTCTACCATCATCATCATTCGTTTTCGCCTTACCGTAACTTGTTACGGGAGAGACCGGAGAGACGATACGCTAAAACGTCTTCTAGCGTGCGCAGCGCTAACCGGAAACTCCGGCGTCCGGTAACACGGTAAAAGGTAACGTAAACACGGTAACGATATGCTATAACTCTCTATAGCATATCGTTACCGTGTTTACGTTACCGTTTACCGTGTGTGGGGATACACATGAATCCCCTGCCCCATTCTAACGGCCGCGCGTAATTATCACGCGATGCTATGCACGCGCCGTTCGGGAGGTTTTGCGAGGGAGGGCACTCACGCCACCCCCGCTTCCTTTCGCTCCCCGCCGCGACGCCGCCGCGGAGACTTTCCCTCTTTCCCCTCTTACAACGGAGAGACCTCCTCTCCACAGCCCGGGAGGAGACGCGTTTCTCCCGAGGCTCGCTTGTCTTCTGGCGGGAGCCGTGCACACGCATGGATCAGAGATCTGCCAGGGAGACCGCTGCCCTTATCGCCCGGCCACCGTGTGTGACTTGACCGCCGCGGGCCGTGAGCGAGGAGCCACGCGAGGTGAGCGGTACCTTCTTCCCCCACATTTTGCGTGCGTTCTTTCCTTCGTGCTTTTCACCCCCGTACGCGAGCGGAACACTCTCCCTCGTTACGGCGGTTGTATTGTTGCTGCTGCATTGTATTGCTCGGGAGCAATAAACGCTCCGCCGAGTAGCATACTCGTGTTTGTCCCCTCTGGCCCGAACCCGCCGTGGTTGCGACTTACCGCACCGCGGGTTGGGGGTCACAGCTCTGACTGCTAGGCTGACACGCTGGTGCTAGAGAGCGACAACTGCTTCTAGCCCTTTGAACGTTACTGCAAGAATAACCCCCCTACGTGTTACCGGACTTTTCGGTTAGCGCTCCGCACGCTAGAAGACGTTTTAGCATACCTGTAACAGGTTGCCGTAAGGCGAAAACGAATGATGATGATGGCAGATGCCCCAGCATTAATTACAAACAAAACTACGCATGCATTGCAAGCATTTCTTTACATGCTCTTTAATCATCTTTTTCTCTGCGTATTGTTACAGTTTCGTTTTCATGTTTGTGTTGTGGCGCCACCCGGTTGCAAGCATTTCTTTACATGCTCTTTAATCATCTTTTTCTCTGCGTATTGTTACAGTTTCGTTTTCATGTTTGTGTTGTGGCGCCACCCGGTGCCGACGGGATAGAACTTGCGAGGCAGCAAGGCAATAAAAAGGACACAGCTCTAGGAGCAGTTGTTCGTTGCGCAGTGGAGCGCGGTGCATCATCGTCCGTTTCTTCGAGCCTAGCCGTTGACGGCGACCGCCGAGCCGGTCCGCCTCTCGGCATTGCTCGGTCCACTAAAGGCCGATTCACACGACGGACCGTTCGCCCGCGGCCCGCGCACTACGTGTTCATGCGTCAGCACATTTAGAGGCGCTCTGCCGGCAGCGGCCTCTCACGGCCGGCAGCGCGCCTCTTAATGTGCTGACGCATGAACACGTAGTGCGCGGGCCGCGGGCGAACGGTCCGTCGTGTAAGTGGCGACAAGGATGGTCCACTAACTCGTTACAAGTGGCGACGAGGAGAAAAAATCAAGTTCAAGTTCGTCTTTCCTACGCCCCTTCTGCGCACGTGAGTTCTTCGTTGTTCTGACGAGTTCAACGCGCAAGACTTCCGTCATGCCAATGTTCGGCAACCTCGAAGCGTTCGACGGAGGAGGAGGAGATGCGTGGCCTTGCTACGTTGATCGCCTTAAAGCTTTTTTCGTCGCGAATGACATCGCAGAAGCAAAAGAGAAGTCAGTCTTCTTTAGTTGTTGTGGACAGAAAACGTATGCTCTCTTGCGGGATCTCGTGAAGCCCGCCCAACCGCAAGACAAAACCTTGCAAGAAATTCTTTCTGTTCTTGGTGACCATTACTGCCCCAAGCCATCTGCTGTCGCGCAGCGTTTTAGGTTCAACACGCGTGTTCGCGCTGAGGGCGAGTCAGTCAGTAACTTTGTGGCGTCGCTCAAAAGCCTCTCTGAACATTGCAACTTCGGAACTGAGCTTAGCAACATGTTGAGGGACCGCATCGTGTGCGGCATCAACGACACAGCCGTGCAGACGAGGCTGCTCGAGAAAGCAGACCTTACGTATGAAGACGCTGTACAAACTGCACTGCCATGGAAGCTGCGAAGAAAGATGCCGGCGAGATAGCGAGCTCAAGCCGAAGCGCGCTTCCCACTTATCAAGTCGCGGCATCAAAGGGCCGTGTCAAATGCTACCGCTGTGGGGACGAACACCTCGCGTCCGTGTGCAAGCACATCAGTAGTTCGTGCAATTACTGCAGGAAGCAGGGACACATTGCTCGAGTGTGCAACTCGAAGAAAAAGCACGCTTCGTCACGGAAGGGAAAATTCACAAAGCCACATGCGTCCGCGCCTCCGGCTCGCAAAACTTCGCGTGGGACTCATCCAGTCAACACTGTTGACAACGACGTTTCTGCCGACGTGTTTGACATGTGGCCAGTCGACACCGTCGCGCCGTCACCACCCTTCACCGTAACAGTCAGCGTTTGCGGTAAGCCGCTCTGTATGGAGCTGGACACCGGTGCGAGCGTTTCTGTCATGGAAAAAAATCGTCTTCAGGAGCTGCTACCGTCAGTACCTGTCATGCCGTCTGATGTACTCCTGCGAAGCTACTCGGGTGAGCTCACACAAGTTCAAGGTAGAGCGGATGTCACAGTGCAGTTTCGTGACAGAAAAGCAGTGCTACCTTTATTCCTGACTGGGGAACGTTCACCTACACTTCTGGGCCGGAACTGGATTCGAGAACTGGGCATTGAGATTGCTCGTGTGGAAGCAGACGTTCATGCTGTTTCTGATGTTGAGGACCTTCTTCAAGCGTTTCCTGAGGTGTTTGAACAGAGCCTGGGAACTTTCAAGGGTCCAGAAGCCACAATCCATGTTCCACAAGATGCTGTACCAAAGTTTTTCAAGCCACGGCCACTGCCCTTTGCCCTGAAGGATGGGGTGTCACAAGAGCTTCAGCGCCTACAGAGGGAAGGCATCCTGGAGCCAGTCACTTCTTCAGCTTGGGCTGCACCAATTGTTCCAGTGGCCAAGAAGGATGGACGCGTCAGGATTTGCGGAGATTTCAAGATTACCGTTAATCCAGTGGCTGTGATGGAAAAGTATCCAATTCCAAGAATTGAGGACCTGTGGGCCATGCTGTCAGGAGGTGAGAAGTACACGAAGCTGGATTTGAGGGACGCCTACCAGCAAATAGTTCTTGACAAAGAATCTAGAAAGTATGTCACAATCTCCACACACATGGGATTATTCCAGTATACACGTCTTCCTTTTGGCGTGTCATCGGCACCAGCCTTGTTCCAAAGGGAGATGGAGAACCTTTTCCGAGGACTGCCGCATGTTGCAGTATATTTCGATGACATCCTTGTCACTGTCTCGAATGACTCAGAGCATCTTCGCAACCTCAGTGCTGTCCTATCTAGACTCCGTGATGTTGGACTTAAGTTGAAGTTTGACAAGTGTCATTTTTTCGTCCGACAAGTTGAATGCCTCGGGCACATCATAAGCAAACAAAGCCTGTCTCCAAGTTTGAGCAAGGTATCTGCCATCCTTCATGCACCTGCACCCCGGGGCGTCAAGGAGCTTCAAAGTTTTTTGGGACTTGTGAACTTCTACAGGCGTTTTCTACCAAACCTTTCCGGACGCCTCCGCACTTTGCATTTACTTCTCATGAACGAGAAGAAATGGGTGTGGGGAAAAGAGCAAGAAAATGCATTAAATGTAGTGAAGCAGTTAATAACATCCGCCCCAGTCCTAGTATGGGATCGGCGCAGTTTTGGCACACCGAGAATCTGATGGTCGAGAACTGCCCATTGCTTTTGCCTCCAGATGTTTGTCTCGTGCAGAGCAAAACTACAGCCAACTCGACAAAGAGGCATTAGCCTTTGTATTTGGTGTTGAAAAGTTCCACCAGTACTTGTGGGGCAATCCTTTCACTGCTTATACGGATCACAAGCCTCTACTAGGATTACTGAACGATGACAAACCCATTCCAGTGCAAGCATCACCACGACTGGTGATGGTAGTGGTTTATTTAAAAAATAAAAAATTACCGACGATTACGTTACTTCCTAATGCGAAATTTTAGCGCAGCAAATAAGCTGTTTCACCTTTTCGATAGTGAGTCAACCCCAGCTGCGGAGTTGGTTTCAGGTTCAACGCCGCCGATGCCGACACAAACAATATGATACCCTCGCTTCCGCAGCGCTAAGAACCAGGTCTAGCCGTGGGAAGGTGGTCACGTATTCGTCGACGTGCCGGGGCCTACGTGAAATAACCGGCGCGTCGGCAACTGAAGAGCACCCTATCCGCCACACAAGAACAGGGGGGGGGGGGGGGACCCTTTCCTCCTCTTTCTGCATGGCGGCGACGGTGTTCTATGCAGTCACGTTATCTTGACTCTCTAGCGGCGTCAGCGGCATCCAGCGGTATCAGTCGATCGCTGCTAGCGCTGGGGGGAAGAAAGGGGGGCGGAGCTGGTTACGAGGCCGACGACAACGCCGACGACGACGCGAAACCCAGGAACGGACGCCAAAGAGCTGCGCTCTAAAAGGTGAAGCAAAAGAGTGTTGCCGGCCGCGGCAATTGCTATCTAATATCTTAAGCACCCGAGCTGCAGCCGGCGGAAATGAAAGGGAAAGGGAGAGGATAGTGAGAAGTATAGACGGGAGCGACAGCAAGAAAGGACAGGGAGAGCTTTGTACACTATTTACAAAATACCGTAAGGCGAAAACGAATCATGATGATGGTAGAAGCCCCAGCATTGATTACAAACAGAAATACGCATGCATTGAAAGCATTTCTTTGCAGTGAGGTGCTACATGCTCTGTAATCATCTTTTTCTCTGTATATAAAGACGTGCTCACTATTTTCTGCTAACGGCCGGCTCAGTGGCTTCAAAAGTACCCTGACCAGTAGACAAGTTTACTACACAGAACGCACTAAGCTTGTGTACGCTGCGCTTACTGCGTTGCGAATGCTGTAAAAAACACAGCTACAACACCTTCTGTTTGCCGCGCGCAGCGTCGCTTTTTTGGATGTTTGGATGCACGACTTCGATGTAAACATAGTGGCGCCATCTGGTGACAGTAAGTCAAAGCACTTGAACTCTGGACTGGAGAAACTTTTTTTTTCTGAATTTAGTGGTGAATATGACAAGCACTACCAGAATGTTTTTGTTTCTCCAGGAAGAAAAGTATGAAAATATAGAGAAAAATGTTAAAGCTGGCACAAAAGCTACAGTGTTGCTGCTTCCTCGGCTACGCGCTTGGAGGAAGGAAAATTTGCGACGCGGATAGTTAGGCTTAAGTGCTCGAAAATCACAGAATTATCTCAACAACATGGGCTAGTTGTCACTTAAACCTCGACGTATGGGTGAGAGTATGCGAAATAAAAGCGAACCGCTACCATTTGAGTAAGCTGTCGCATCAAAGAATCCAGCGGTGACATGCATTTATTCCGAAGCGGGCGAGCAGGGCGCCGCCATGTTTGTTTACAAGCGAACGCTAACTCTCTCCGCAACGCTAAAGAGTTTCCGTAAAGTGTTACCGGTCCGGTAATGGGCGCGCATGCGCAGATGTCGGCAGCCGAGCCCGGTAAACGGTAACCGAGCCCGGTAAACGGTAACCGAGCCCGGTAAACGGTAACGTAAACACGGTAACGATATGCTATATCTCTCTATAGCATATCGTTACCGTGTTTACGTTACCGTTTACCGGGCTCAGCTGGCGACATCTACGCATGCGCGCCCATTACCGGGCCGGTAACTCTTTACGGAAACTCTTTAGCGTTGCGGAGAGAGTTAGCGTTCGCTTGTAAACAAACATGGCGGCGCCCTGCTCGCCCGCTTCGGAATAAATGAATGTCACTGCTGGATTGTTTGATGCGACAGCCCACTCAAATAGTAGCGGTTCGCTTTTATTTCGCATACTCTCACCCATACGTCGAGGTTTAAGAGACAACTAGCCCATGTTGTTGAGATAATTCTGTGATTTTCGAGCACTTAAGCCTA
The DNA here is from genome assembly GCF_055824585.1 of Amblyomma mixtum. Taxonomy (NCBI): domain Eukaryota; kingdom Metazoa; phylum Arthropoda; class Arachnida; order Ixodida; family Ixodidae; genus Amblyomma; species Amblyomma mixtum. Next base: position 275,262,782 of record NC_143014.1, on the reverse strand, counting down.
ACTATCCGCGTCGCAAATTTTCCTTCCTCCAAGCGCGTAGCCAAGGAAGCAACAACAATGTAGCTTTTGTGCCAGCTTTAACATTTTTCCCTCTATTTTCATAGTTTTCTTCCTGTAAAAACAAAAACATTCTGGTAATGCTTGTCATATTCACCACTAAATTCAGAAAAAAAGTTTCTCCAGTCCAGAGTTCAAGTGCTTTGACTTACTGACACCAGATGGCGCCACTATGTTTACATAAGTCGTGCATCCAAACATTCAAAGAAGCGACGCTGCACGCGGCAAACAGAAGGTGTTGTAGCTGCGTTTTTTACAGCATTCGCAACGCAGTAAGCGCAGCATACACAAGCTTAGTGCGTTCTGTGTAGTAAACTTGTCTACTGGTCAGGGTACTTTTGAAGCCACTGAGCCGGCTGTTAGCAGAAAAGTAGTGAGCACGTCTTTATATACAGAGAAAAACATGATTAAAGAGCATGAGCACCTCACTGCGAAGAAATGCTTTCAGTGCATGCGTAATTCTGTTCGTAATTAATGCTGGGGCATCTAACATCATCATCATTCGTTTTCGCCTTACGGTAACTTGTTACGGGAGAGACCGGAGAGACGGTATGCTAAAACGTCTTCTAGCGTGCGCAGCGCTAACCGGAAACTCCGGCGTCCGGTAACACGGTAAACGGTAACGTAAACACGGTAACGATATGATATAACTCTAGAGAAATATAGCATATCGTTACCGTGTTTACGTTACCGTTTACCGGGCTCGGCTAGCGACATCTGCGCATGCGCGCCCATTACCGGGCCGGTACCACTTTACGGAAACTCTTTAGCGTTGCGGAGAGAGCGTTCGCTTGTAAACAAACATGGCGGCGCCCTGCTCGCCCGCTTCGGAATAAATGCATGTCACCGCTGGATTCTTTGATGCGACAGCTAACTCAAATGGTAGCGGTTCGCTTTTATTTCGCATACTCTCACCCATACGTCGAGGTTTAAGTGACAGCTAGCCCATGTTGTTGAGATAATTCTGTGATTTACGAGCACTTAAGCCTAACTATCCGCGTCGCAAATTTTCCTTCCTCCAAGCGCGTAGCCAAGGAAGCAACAACACTGTAGCTTTTGTGCCAGCTTTAACATTTTTCTCTCTATTTTCATAGTTTTCTTCCTGGAAAAACAAAAACATTCTGGTAATGCTTGTCATATTCACCACTAAATTCAGAAAAAAAAGTTTCTCCAGTCCAGAGTTCAAGTGCTTTGACTTACTGTCACCAGATGGCGCCACTATGTTTACATCCAAGTCGTGCATCCAAACATCCAAAGAAGCGACGCTGCGCGCGGCAAACAGAAGGTGTTGTAGCTGCGTTTTTTACAGCATTCGCAACGCAGTAAGCGCAGCGTACACAAGCTTAGTGCGTTCTGTGTAGTAAACTTGTCTACTGGCCAGGGTACTTTTGAAGCCACTGAGCCGGCCGTTAGCAGAAAAGTAGTGAGCACGTCTTTGTATACAGAGAAAAAGATGATTAAAGAGCATGTAGCACCTCACTGCAAAGAAATGCTTTCAATGCATGCGTATTTCTGTTTGTAATTAATGCTCGGGCATCCACCATCATTATCATTCGTTTTCGCCTTACGGTAATTTGTTACGGGAGAGACGGTATGCTAAAACGTCTTCTAGCGTGTGCAGCGCTAACCGGAAACTCCGGCGTCCGGTAACACGGTAAACGGTAACGTAAACACGATAACGATATGCTATAACTCTCTACTTATAGAGAGAGATAGCGTATCGTTACCGTGTTTACGTTACCGTTTACCGGGCTCGGCTGGCGACATCTGCGCATGCGCGCCCATTACCGGGCCGGTAACACTTTACGGAAACTCTTCAGCGTTGCGGAGAGAGTTAGCGTTCGCTTGTAAACAAACATGGCGGCGCCCTGCTGGCCCGCTTCGGAATAAATGCATGTCACCGCTGGATTCTTTGAGGCGATAGCTCACTCAAATGGTAGCGGTTCGCTTTTATTTCGCATACTCTTACCCATACGTTGAGGTTTAAGTGATTACTAGCCCATGTTGTTGAGATAATTCAGTGATTTTCGAGACGTTAAGCCTGGCTATCCGCGTACGTAGCCAAAGTCGCCAAAGTAGCAACAACAGTAGTTTTTGTACCAGCTACGAGGCGGGCGGCGAGACGGCCGTAGACGAGCCAAGCCAAGATAGCTAGCTCGGAGAAAGTGGAGAAAGGAAGCATGGCGGCACACGCAACGTGTTCAAGCGAGCAGGGTGCTTATATCCACCCAAGCATGGAAGACACGGACCATGCCAGCACGAGAAACAGCGCAAAGCATGTGATGCAGCGCAGGATGCGCTACCATATTAGTGACGACCTCGCTCTCCTTCGCGAGGCCGTCAATTTAAATCCTTTTGCGGAGCCGTCGCAATGGGCGGCTATCGCGTTGAATGTGTCCATTGCTACTGGCCGAGATTTCTCGGCAAGAAGTGTGAAGGAGCGGCTGCTGCTCATGGTCAGAAGATTCCTGCACAATGAACGGCAGGTGCTGAAGCAGTAAGTGTTTACAAATTCATGACTGACTTTTTTTCGTTTTCATTGCCTCAAGGTGCGCAAAAAACTGACTGTTCGTTTCAAACCAGGTCCGCCACCGAAGAGCAGTATACGGAGCGAGACCAGCTGCTTCAACAGGTAGCCGACCCCTGTAAAGAGTTTGGCATCACTCTGCGGCCTGCAACGAAAAGGGTTGCGAAAGGACCCACGTGCAGGGCTCCGGCACGATCCGCAGCCCGCGCCTCGTTGCAGGACGGCAGGGTGAGTGCTGCCATGCGCTTTTATGAGCAGGCTGCAGAGGAAAACGAGGGCATTCCCGATTATCTTAAGTGAGCTATGAAGCCTTGTGTTGTGTCCTTAGAGCGAGCGTTTATTAAGTATGTGCGCGCGCTTCTGCGGCATTTCATGAACGGCTACGCGCAAGAGAGATTTTTGTGGAATACTACACTATTATACACTACAGTAGAGTTCTTGGGCTAGTTGGCATTCATGATTGAAACCAAGTTTTTCAGCGCAACGGCACACGGTCAAAGAAAAGAGGCAGGAAGAGAAGAAGGACGAACACAGCGCTGACTGACAACTGTTTATTTATGGACGCACATACAGCTTACACTCAGACCAGCGCAGGCGCACATCATGCAAGGTAAACAAAAAAAGAGAAAAAAAAGACTCGCATCACATCTTACTTCAGTTCTTTTGTATACTGCAGAAAAGATGTTCCTTTCAAAGTTTTTGCAGTAAAGATGTGATGCGAGTCTTTTTTTCTCTTTCTTCTTGTTTACCTTGCACGGTGTGCACTTGCGCTGGCCTGAGTGTGTTTAAGCTGTACATGCGTCCCTAAATAAACAGTTGTCAGTCAGCGCTGTGTTCGTCCTTCTCTTCTTGCTTCTTTCCTTCGGCCGTGTGCTGTTGCGCTGAAAAACTAGGAGTTTAAATTATACACTAAGTAGAAGATGCTACCCACAAGGGCACAAGACACTGAGTAAGGAATAAGTGGTGCTTAAACAGTAACAAGTTGCTGCCTTTCCACACCGAAAGAGATCTATATAATACGGTCTGAGCATGCCAAAAGAAAGAACACATCCCAATAAGAGAAAACCCGACACTTAAGCAGTGGTACGGGGAGCTGCCCAGCTTGTAACCCAAAAACCAGAAACTACCATTCAGTAGAACACTGCTGGTGGCCAAGTCCATGGGGGTCTTCGACTGAGGGGCTCCACCCACAAATAATTCTTAATAAATGGTCTTAGCTCCTCATGCCCCTGCATGCGTTAAGTGCATTTGTACAATGTGCCACTCATCGTCTTTGCGCTGTACCACATGCTGGGGGCATGGCGTGATGGCCCTCACGTATTCTGGTTGTACGAGCAGGTCACTGCAAAAATGGGTGTTTGACTGGTGACTTGAAATATGATTACTGACATGCTTAAGAAAAAGTTTGCCTAACTTGCAGGCTGGAAAACAGTCAATACCCCTGTATAACGGGGCAGGATTCTATTGTAGACAGCTTTGATCGTTATTTCTCTAGTGTGCAGTGTGATGTGCTAGTGTGCATGTGTGGCCTTGTAATGGACATGCGCTTCACTGGAACCCTGTGGTAGCAACATCGGCATGGTGCTCAATATGACTCAGTGTAAACAGCAGAAAGACCATGGTGTATTTTCAGCTGCTTTTCATGCTCATTTCCAGCTTGATATTACATGTACAGGCAGGAACATTTTAATCTCTTTTTATAGTGTTCTCTCAAAGTGTGCCGCACATTTGCATTGTCATATGAAGTGTCTACAAAAGTTGCAAGTATGCATAAATCATAAAAAGAACTGAGTTGCTTATCATTTGAAGGATGTCCTTTCTAGTTCCCTGTGCAACCTGCACAGTGCACTCCTCAGTACCTGGCTGTGCCTCGAGGTAGCTAGAAAGCTTAGCTCTCCTTAGTTTGTCTTGTTTGGAAGACTTTTGTGGGCACTTGTACATTACCTTGCGTAAACATTTGCATTGTTATAACTGCGCAAGCACTGCTTCACGATACACATTATGTGGCAGTGAAGTAAAGAGACTGGTTGCATCGCCTTTCACCCATATATTTTTGCTCTTAAGGAATCGAAGTTACTCTCTTCAAGCTGTTCTGTTTGGTAACTCTACAGCAATGAAAGCATTGTTTCCATTTTTTATTGCAGAGCTTGGCAGGTGTCTTCTATCTGCTTGAGTGCCCTCCAGCTTGTTGGTGTTGCACTCTGCTAGGGCCATCTTAATGAAAATTCTAATAATCTTTTATCTAACATTGCAGTGCATAAAAGCAGAATAGAAGCAGTGCATCAATTCTCAGCAACATGCTGGGCAAGTTTTCCAGCACTTTATATGGCTGCAGCTTTAACGCAAGCAATGCAGTGTCCCTGCCACTTGTGTGATAGCAAGTCTCGTTACTTTCTTAGGACTGCATCATCACGTTTAAACAGCCTAGTTTATTTGTCAATGTCACCTCTAACTCCCAGCCGTTCTGCTTGTGCATTTTTCTGTGAATATGCAGTTTGTGTGTTCATGCATTTTGTTTGATTGTTGCAAAGCCATAGCTTGTGAAATAGCTGCAACGTGCAATGAAATGTCGTACCATTGCTTTCATCTATATATTTATCTTCAGACGACGACACTCAGGGATCCATGAGTGCAGCCGCCCTGCTAGAACAGATGTCCGATCGTTCATCGTCGTCTGCTGCGAGCAGCCAGCTGGAGCTGCCACTCCAAGCACCTGGCTCTCCTTGCCAGCCAGTGAGGTTGGAAGAGGCAGAAAGAGCAGCACAACCAAGCCCTCCCACCAGCCAGCAAAGTGCTCATCGGAGCCTTGGGTAAGGGTTGGGGAGGTTGACAAATGAGTATGTGCTGTTTCGGAGACCACGAAGGATGAGTGCTTATACACTGTGTGGGTCAACTACGACCTGAGGTGTGCAACATCAGTTTTTGATGTGGAGTTAAGCAAACAAGCAGTGATGTTCTTTGCACAGTCTTGCCGTCTTAACGTTTTCAGTCAGCATTTTCATTTCCATGGAAGACAAATGTTTTTCCACCTAAATACTATACTGTGGCCCACCAGAAAGATAATTTGCTACTTTTCCGGCCTAAATTCACCATCATCATTGTCAGCCTGAATACGCACACTGCAGGACAAAGGCCTCTCCTGGTTTCTGCTGTTTTAAAATACTCATGCTCAGTATTATGAAAAATGATTTTTTTGTAGTGTGTATACGAGACTCTAAACATTGTGATGTGATTATTAGCTCAAAATGTTCAAAAAACCGCCATATTTTCCTTTTCATTGACCATTGGTTATCTTGCCTTCACCTTCGCATTTATGTCCAAACCGCTGAATTCATTCTTCTGCGAAACAGTTACAAATTTCACCTTCGAAAGCAACGTCTCTACTTAAATGGTGGTTGTGTTAACGACACAGGACTGTATTCATTTTTCGGCTTCACATGGGTGTGAAAACTGTATGGCCTCTTTGCGGTTGTTTAGGGAGGATGCAATTGGCTTTATGACGGACCGGGGTCTCGGACCTCAAATTTTGCTTTAATGAAGTCATTATTGTGCTGTCTTTAGGGACAGCATTTTTTTCTGCGGCAATTCCAGATTTATCAATGTCATGTAAAATAAGTCCTTGTGCACTTGTGTGATATATTGTGTAGTGCTTTATGGGTACCGTTTACGAAATCTTGCTATGGAGAACTTCTTGAAATGCGTGCCACTGGTTTTCCTTGACATGAAGGTGTGCAGTAGAAGTAAAATTGTTATCCTGCCTATCACACAACGTTAGTTGCAGGGTTTATGGGGGTTTAACGTCCCAAACAGGCTATGAGGCATGCCGTAGTGAAGAGATCCGGAACTTTTGACCACCTGGGGTTCTCTGACATACACTGACATCGTGCAGTACATGGGCCTCTAGAATTTCGCGTTCACCGAAATTAGACCGCCGCGGCCGGGATAGAACTCTCATCTTATTGGGTCAGCAGCCAATGGCCATAACCACCGAGGCACCGCAGTGCCTAGTTAAAGGGTTCAGAAGTTGCCACTTCAGAAACGATGTTACAAACTTTTCTTGATATTCTTCGCAGAGGGCTTAAATAACATGATCAAGGAAAACAGATGAAAATTCTCATAGTTGCGTGCTAGTCTGTGTGTGGATTTCCCTTCATTGAGTACAGTTAGCAATATTTCCAACAGCTGCCTCTGGGACACTTGGAAAGATTACTGGTTGGTTCTTATCAGAAGGCATAAATGGGAGCTCTTTTGTTTTGAAAAAAATTATTTTAATCACTTTCTGTCTGTGGCAGAAGCTTGTGTAAGTGGCGAGAGGTGCTGGTTTCGAAGTCGGTCACTCTTTTAACCACATTTTGAACAGATTGTTAATTAGCAGCCCCTCCTTTCTGTCAGAATGCTATTGTTGGCAGAACACTGATTTAATAAAGGTTTTCATGCAGAGTTTCTGCCACTTCCAGCAGCCCTCATGACCCCTGCTGCCTGGATGAGAATGTGCAACAGAGCCCCTCAGCTCAGCCATTGCACAGCACCAGGCCGGCAAGACTCAGCCCAGCAGCTGTGCAAAGGACACCACTGAGGGTTCTGCAGCCAAGCAGCCGGCGATGTACACCAGTACGAGGTGAGAGAGAAATGCTGTTATATTGTTTGCCATTTTCTGCAAGTGACTGCAAAAAAGCAGAATAGGATTAGCAATGAGAGTGTCTTTGTGGATGCCAAATTTCTTGTTGGTAATTCGTGTCAGGCTACCGAGAACCCGCTCACTCTTCAGAAAAATACTTTTGGCATGAGGTTGCCAGTTTAAATGAGGGTGTATATATTACACCTAAGTGTTTTAAGGACTCAACTTGTGGGATTTGGGCGCCAAAATATAGTAGGGAGATGCAAGTGAGGAGATGCTAGGGATGCAAGTGGGAGCATAAGAGCAGAATGTTTGTTCACTCTGAGAATTAAATGAAACCTACACAGCCAAACTTCCAGGCCATTGATTGAGGTAAGCTTGCAATAGCTGCTACAGTCAGTGAATATCTCTAGCAGATGCAAAAAATTAGATGCGGTTTAACTACTGCTGTCCAGGACACTCTGCTCATCAGAACGCTTAGGACAGCCAGCATCATCAGCCGGATGAACACCACGGCAGAGACTGCAACTGGGCACGTCAGATGTGCAGATGTCTGCGGAATCGTTGTCCCTGCAAAGCTGTAAACATGTTGCAAGGTTTGCTGCTATGACCAAAGTGCCAGCAATTTCTGCATTGCAAAGGTCGATGTTGTTGTAGGCTAAGCTTTAAAAGCTGAGAGGACTCTGGTACAGCAGATTACTGATATCACGCCAACACCAGAGTTCCGAAAGTGCTCAAGCATGCCCACGTTGTAAAGACAACACACGCACACCAGACTCATGGGGGGCTCTGATGCACAACTCAGACCCAGAAGTCTAAAGAAACATCGTCAATCAAGCTTTGGTTGCCGCCAGGTCCCAAGGGGTTACGGCCGACGCCTAGCCGGGGGGGGTGGGGGGGGGAGAGGACAGAGTCCTGCGACCACCCGATTGACTGAAAAAAGTTTTCCCATCCATCTATCGAGCATTTCCTGAGGACAGGCCAGTGGGTCCGCACTGCAGATGCCTTTGGAACAAGCGAGTTGCTCAGGTACAGCTTAACTGGAAAAGACTCGAACGATGTGCAATGCAGCAAGTCTGACACGCACTGCTCATCAGAGGTGCTGATCACAGGATCGACACACATTTCCCGGCCTGCCAAAGGGATGCACTTCAGAAATTTCAAAGTGGCAGCTGGTATCAGCCTTCAGCTGCTCCTGGATCATTTTAGTTTTAGGGCCCCGTCTCCACTAGCTACAAGTGCAACAGCAATCTCACTGATGCCATTGCACCCGAATGAAACCAGGGGCAAACTATGGGTCGGCAGACTGGCGAACCAATGTGCCTGACCCCCACATTAAGCATAAGTACTGCTTCAGTAATAATAATAATAATAATAAAACTGCCACCTGGTCATAACCCCAATACGTGGAAGAGTGCAGAGATAGTCCGGAGGAGGCAACAAGGTTGAAGACAGGAACAGCCGCTTTGTGTGAAGAAATGATTTGGGAATATATGTTGTCAGTTGACCGCTGGTGCACAAGACAGTAGTAGTAGTAGTAGTAGTAGGCATTTGCTGCCGCTGCCCATCTTTCTCTTTGCAATCACCTCCGGCTGCAGGCGAAGCCATTGTGGCGAGTCAGCGAGACAACAGACACGGGTCATAGTACAGCTTCAGGCAGGACACATGAACAGTCTCGCAGTTACGTCATCGTAGATCTGTTGCAGGTGTCGCTGGGTCTACAGTGTGGTTGACGGCAGAAAGGCACTCTACGACACAGCATCGATGGGCTGAATATGGCCAAGGCATTCGTCGTGGTGAAACAAGCAGGGGCTCAAAAAATGGTTGGAGACCGGGATGAGGCTGCAGCTGTCAATTTCTAGGCATTCTGGGTGTTACTCATTTTATGCTTGTCACTTTCATACAGTGGGCACCTTGTAAAGGGTTAAGGAGCTAGAGCCAGTGATGGAAGGTATGCCATCATAGATTTCTGCGTTTGCTCGCAGGGTACCACAGGCACAGAAAGTTAGTTTTTTTTTTGTTATAACTTTCGTTGAGGTTAGTTGGTGTATACGCATCTTGACTGTGCAGCATAAAACATACAGGGACCAGGAACAAGAATGAATCAGAGCCAGCTTGCTACTACTTTTACTTGTTCACACACACAAATTTACAGGAAGCTTCCATCTCATAACAACACACACAAGCAGTCTTGTATTTAATGTCACTTTGCAACAGGAGCCTAAACGTGAAGGAGCGTCTTGTGAATGTATGTTGCGAGTTGACCGCTGGCGCACCAAACAGCAGTTGCCACATTAGGCATTTGCCTTGTTGCCTTAAAGGGTCAGTCTACTCACCGAGATGAGTGTATAAATAATGGCATATTCTGGTAGTTGGCATCCTATAACATCAATAACGAGGGGTCTGCGCCCGGTTTAGGCAGGAATTTATATTTTATTTCGGGGTTAAAAGTCGCGTAAAAAAGCATGGTGGCGACCCCAAACGTTCATTTTGTTCAAGAAAGTGGTAGTCTTTTTTTGTAGAAGCATAAGTGAATATACTACGTACCATTTGTATGCCCCAATGTCAGAGAAACGCACGTTTTGTTCTAGTAAACTGTAGAAGGCGTACCGCTCGCTTTTTCTGTAAATCATATGAATATTTATAGTTACACGTACGCAAAACGCAGGCATATTCCCTCTTTTAGTTCAGCGTATGCTAGCAGAGATGCAAAAATAAACTTAGCCTATAGTGGCGCCATCTGGTCGTCAGGACGGGAACCATTGCTGTAAACAAACCGACTCTCCACTTAAGCCTAGGAGCGGCAGAATCGTCACTCTAATTATTAAAATAAAGCAAATTTATCTCTTTTATGTTTTCTTATAGGCGAGATGAGACGAAGCGAAAGACAGGCGCCCCATTTAGGCCAGTGAACGCACTGAAAAAGGCAGCAACAACGAGAATTCAGTCCGAAGCGAGAGGTCCGGCTTCGACGGGCGCCGCCATGTTTGTCGCCGCGCGGCGGAAATCCAGATGGTTGCCAGATGAGACTACCATCTCATACAGATGTGTTCCCACATTAATAAATTCTATTTTAAAATGTTCTACCGCACTCCTTGGCACCACAGCTGCCTAAACGGTAATTTGAGTAAAGAGCTATCGGTTGCCGCAAAGAAAATATGGTCGATAAAATTCAGTAGACTGACCCTTTAAGGGGGGACCTTGGTCTTTAAATAGAAATTTTATTAAACTAGATATAGTAATGAAATTTTCAGGCCACATGTATTTTTGTGTGCTGATTTTAGATATATCGTTTAATTTCGTGTAAAACAATTCCTTGAGCACTTGTGCAATTTTTATGCAAGTATTATGGGAAACGTTTTGCAGGAAACTCGCCGAGATGTATGCCATTGGGTTCTCTTGACACCAAGGAATACAATAAGGGTAAAATTATCATCCTGGCTCTCATAGAACTTGAGTTATAGGGTACTGAAGCTGCCACTGCAGAAACAGGAATACACGCGACAACTGCATAGAGGCCTTTTTAAAAGCAGCTAGATGGCTGATGCCATGTTCAACACTATGTTGTGGGAGGTTTTATTTTGTACAACGGTGGAGTTGAGGCACGAGAACCCCACAGGCCATTCGCATGGTTGCCACTGCCTGTAAGCCACATGCCCCGAATGCAGTACAAAGCTGTATTTTGTAAATGTCATGCACATGTAATCATGGAAAAGGTTTGGTTTGGTTTATGGGGTTTGACGTCCCAAAGCGACTCAGGCTATGAGAGACGCCGTAGTGGAGGGCTCCGGAAATTTCGACCACCTGTGGTTCTTTAACAAGCACTGACATCGCACAGTATAATCATGGAAAAGATTGTTGGAGCCGTGTTGCTTGCAAACCTAAGCATTGTCAGGCATTGTGGTGTCCTCCAACTGGCACTTGTTTCTGTGCTTGCTTCTTGCACATTTTGTATACCTTGTACTTCAATGCATTTTTGAAGCAGTAAGCTGCATGCTTAAACAGCATTTCCTATAAAAAAGGGTAGTGCGCTGCAATTATTACACAAAAGTATTTTCCAGAAGCACTACCACTTTGGAATTACCGTATAATTGCTTATGCTTGGATATTTTTGTGCAGGTGTGCAAAGGCAGAATGTGGCGGCACTACACTTCCTGGAGTCACGTGGGAGCCGCGACGAAGAGAATGAGCGCCTCCGCCTTGAGCTTGAGGGGAGGCGGCTTGATTTCGAGATCAAGCAGCACGACGACTTGATGAGGGTGCGCATGTGGGAGAGAGAGGAGCGCCAACAAGAGCGCCAAGCTCACCTTGCCTCTCAAGACGCCCATGTTCGCCTCATAGAAAAGTTAATTGAAAAACTTGACAAGTAAAGTTTGCCTGTGCTGCAGTTGCCAGCCATACAGAGTGTTTCACCTAAGACTTTCCGCAATCTTTAAAAATAAGCTATTTGAATTAGATTCGCGCTTTTTCTGGCGTAGCATTGTCAGTGGTGAAGTACATCATAATGCAGCTAAGACGTGCTAACTAGCAGGCTTGTTAGCTATTATTTAATAGTTCACTTTTCAACTATTACCGTTGGGCTCCTTAATTATAGAGAGGCATGTAGCCCACCGTAAGTAATATCCATATCAGTTTTTAGAATTTCGAAAACGCGATTATCCTCGGCACTGTGGCCCAACACATTTTGGCTATCTCGACGAGTTAGGTTCACTGGAGAGGTTGCTTTGCCTGCAAGCTTCTCAAACCGCATGTATTTTGGCGCGATGTAGGCGAAATTTGTTGGGCCACAGCGCCGAGGGTAACCGCGTTTTCGAAATTCTAAAAACTGATATGGATATTACTTACGGTGGGCTACATGCCTCTCAATAATTAAGGAGCCCAACGGTAATAGTTGAAAAGTTAACTATTAAATATTGGTTAACAAGCCTGCTAGTTAGCACGTCTTAGCTGCATTATGATGTACTACACCACTGACAATGCTATGCCAGAAAAATGCGCGCATCTAGTTCAAATAGCTTATTTTTAAAAATTGTAGAAAGTCTTAGGTGAAACACCCTGTATATTGTGACGCCCATGAAAAGGCAATACCCATTCTGCGTGGTCGGCGTTGCTGGATAAGCCGAAGATGAGGAGAACGAAGTTGGTGGCGTCTCGTGCTCGGCAAGCGGACCCAGCTGTTTTTCGATCCTCCGTCCCGGTCTTGATAAACCACTGGGCGTAACATCTTGGTGGTGGAGGTGCTGGGTATTCAGGTTCCTCCGAAGACGGATCCCCAGCTTCACATTCGCCGCAGTCGTCGCATTGTTGGTCTGCCGCCTTCTGTGCCAATGATGTCCCTGGACGGCGACGCTTCGAGGTCTGTGCCCAGCAGTTCATGGCAGCATTACCGGGAGCCACGGTCATTCGCGGGTTCATCTAGCGACGGCGTCGATGAATGGCTCACCCACTACCTACGGGTGAGTCGCTACAACAAGTGGAACTCCTCCGCCCGGCTTGCGAACGTCGTGTTTTCACTAACCGACACGGCCCTAACATGGTTTGACAACCACGAGGTTTCCCTGATGACTTGGGACCGCTTTGTAGAGGAGCTGAAGAAGTGTTTCGGTGATTCAGTCGCAAAGAAGCAGGCTGAACAAACACTTGTGCAAAGGGCTCATGAAAAATGCACAAAGTATATTGAGGAAATCGTGAAGCTATGCAAGGTCGTCTCTCCTGCCATGACGGAGGAAGACAAAGTTGGCCATTTGCTCAAAGGATTCGCCGAAGACGTCTATGATTTTTTGATCGGAAAAGAAAGTGTCGAGTCCGTGTCTGACGTCATCAAGCACTGCCGGACGTTCGAGACGTTGAAAATGCGTCGCATCACACTGAAATTTGGACGTTTGGCCGGGGTGACGACGGTGGCAGCTGTAGACACACCATCGTCATGCGATCTGGCTTCCACAATCCGCCAGATCGTTCGCGAAGAGTTAACCAGGTCACTGGAACTCACTCGAAATTCATCAGAGCTCCCTCCTGTGTGTCTCACGCGTCCTACTACTCCGCCATTCGACGTTAACACAGCCGACTTTGAGGATCACCGGGTACCCCGAGAGCTGCGGCCGAACAACACACCGCGATTGCCCTCGGAGCACCGGTCCGGCTTTTACCAGCCTGTGCCGGCCACATACGACGAGAACTTTCAGCCCAGTCCTTCGTATGGTGACTACTTGCCGGCGCAGCCTGCTCCCGGTCACTCTCTTGTGTGTTACCGCTGTGATCAACCCAGACACATCTCCCGATTTTGTCCCCGCCGACAACCATCCCGTTACGGCTCCTCGACCTATCCTCGGCGTCCGCATTATCAACGCGGCCCTTCTCGATACCCGTCCTGCCCGCCTGATTCCGGCAATTCATGGCCTGCACAAATGCGGAATCATTCGCCGGCATCTGATAGAAGTGTGACGCCGCCTCCAGCCTTCCGTACACGTCGATCTCCATCACCCCGACGCCGCTCCTCCTCGCCTCCGCCGGAAAACTAGTCGGCGCGACCGATGGGGGTGAGGTCGCTGGAAGTCTGCCGCCAGAAGTGATACCCCTGCCTGTAGTTATGTTACAGAACAAAGTACATGTGCTAGTGGATGGCGTGCCTGTGATGGCTTTAGTGGATACCGGTGCTACTGTTTCGGTTATGAGTGCTGCGTTTAAGTGCCTACTCGGAAGAAAAGTTTTGTTTCGATGCGACAAAAATGTCCAGTTTTGTGGCGTGAGTGGTGAACCGTTGCCAGCAGTTGAAGTGTGTAGTGTTAAGGTTTCCTTGGGTGGTGAATTCTTCAGCACGGAAATGGTGGTTCTCAGCCGGTCGACGCACTACGTTATTCTTGGCCTAGACTTTTTGCAAATGTGTGGCGCTAACGTCGACTGTCACACAGGTGAGCTCAACGTCGGCAAATGTTCCACCACTGATCTTCTAGAAAGCTCGTGCAGTCCATGCACGATGACCCTACATCTGGATAGGATAGGATAGGATAGGAAAACTTTTCATGTCCAACAGAAAGAGGGTAGCCAGAGGGCCACCCGCCTAGGCGACGGCCGAAAGGTCTTGACTCTCGGCGGCGGCTTCGGCCAGTCGGACGAGTTGTAACTGAGTCGCCGGGTCGGAGCTCAGTAGCAAGGTCTCCCATTGATCTTTTGTGTTTATACCTCGTCCCTCCCGGGGAGCATGAGGACATTCCCATAGTATGTGGTCCAAGGTGGCCCTAAGTTCGCAGTTTGCGCATTTTTCTGAAAATTGCCCTGGGTACATAAGACTCCAGAGGGCCGGGTTTGCAAAGGTGTAAGTTTGTAACCGGCGCCGGTTGATGGCTTGGTATCTGGACAAGGATCTATCCGCTGGAGGAAGTCTAGCTCGTTGCAAACGATAGTGCTGTGTAATTTCTCTGTAGGTCACCATGCGATCCCTGTCTGTAAAGACCACCTCGCTCGGGTCCGCCCGGAAAGAAAAGCCTCGGGCGAACTCGTGGGCCGCCTCATTACCAGGCAGGGATGCATGTGCTGGTGTCCAGACTAGTGTAATTTTCCGGTCTATTACATGACGGCTTAGAATTGTATTCGTTAGAGGGGAGACCCGGCCCCTGCTGAAATTTAGTATGGCAACTTTGGAGTCACTGATGATGTATCTCGCTTTTGTGCCTACACAAGCCAGTGCTATGGCAGCTTCCTCTGCAGTCTCTGGGTTACCCAAGAGTATGGAGGCACTTATTTTGAGGAGTTGTTTATTATTGACGACCGCGACGGTCATCGTGTTCTTACCATACTCAGCGGCATCCACGTAGATCACGTCCTCGTCTTTGTAGGAGCGGAAGCGTTTCTCTAGCGCCTCTGCCCGCTTGGCCCGGCACACTGAGTGATGAATAGGATGCATATTCCTGGGTAATGGGGGTACAACTATATTGTCTCGAATTTTTCCGAGCATGTCAACTTTGGCGGTTGTTCTGTTATCTCGGCTCAGATTGAATTTTTCTAGAATGGCCCTGCCGGTTGTGGTCCCAGCTAAGCGTTCGATTTGGGACGTTCTCACTGCTTCCGTAATTTCTTCCAGGGTATTATGCATTCCAGCTCTAGGAGGCGGTGAGTGGATGTACGGATGGGCAATCCTAGAGCTTGTTTCGTGCATCGCCTGATAATTCCATATATCTTTTCTTTTTCTGAAACTTTAAGATAAGGAAGGGGGCAGCATACAAGATACGGCTTACTACGAACGCCTGTACCAGCCGTAGGAGATTCTGCTCTTTCATGCCGTGTCTTCTGTTGGCAATCCGCTGTATGAGCCGCATAGTTTGTTGCGTGCAGTTTTCCATCTTAGTTATTGCATCACCGTTATACCCGTTGCTTTGTATAATCATTCCTAAAATTCTGATTTTTTCAACATGAGAAATCACCGCCCCTTGAGTTTGTAATTTGATGTTAGGGATGGTTCTAGTTTGTCTTTGATGCAGAGGTCGATAAAAAAGAAGTTCAGACTTCTGCGGCGAGCATTGCAAGCCCCTATGGCTGACATAGTTTTCGACCTCATTTATGGCCTTCTGTAGCGTACTTTCGATGTGCGCGTCGTGTCCACGGGTCATCCACATGGTGATATCGTCCGCATACATGCAGAAATTCAAGCCATCTATCCCCTCCAGCCTCTTCGGGAGCCGTATCATGGCCACGTTGAAGAGAAGAGGGGAAAGTACCGAACCCTGAGGGGTGCCTATGCTGCCCAAGTGTATGTCTTGAGACTGACTTTCACCAAAGTGGATGCGCGCTATCCTGCCTGAAAGGAAATTGGCAATGTAGTTGTATGTGCGCTCCCCGACGTTTAAAAGAGCCAGGTTTTCTAGTATCACCTCATGTTTTACATTCTCGAAAGCTTTAGTGAGATCAAGTCCCACTATTACTTTCGCATCCAGTGACTTAGTGTCTAATATGTCATGTTTGAGCTGTATCATGACATCTTGCGTGGACAAATGCGATCTCAAACCTATCATTGAATGGGGGTATAAGTCGTTGTTTTCCATGAAATTGTTTAGTCGCGTTTGTATGACATGTTCCATCAGTACGAGCGAGTGAGTACCATGTACGAGCGAGTGAGTACCTACAACCGCTGGGATCCGACCCTTATGCTCGCAAATGTAATATTCTATCTAAAAGACACCGCCCGGGTCTGGTATGAGACGCACGAAGACCATCTGACCAGCTGGGACGTGTGCAAAGAGAAACTCCGCGAATTGTTTGGACGGCCGCTCGGCCGAACGCCTGCCGCTAAGAAGGACCTCGCCTCCCGAGCTCAAACATCTACGGAGTCCTATGTGTCGTACATTCAAGATGTGCTGGCCCTCTGTCACAAAGTTGACGCCAACATGCCCGAGTCTGACAAAGTCGGCCACGTGTTGAAGGGAATCGCCGACGATGCCTTCAACTTGCTCGTATACAAGAACTGCACTACAGTCGACGGAATTATTAAGGAATGTCGACGCTTCGAGGAAGCCAAAAGCAGGCGTATTAGCCAGCCGTACACACGCCTCCCCAACACGGCTGCGACTTCTTCATGTGAAGACCTGCGACACCGGGAAACTCCAGCGCCCCCAGAAAATGTGACCCGCATCATCTGACGCGAGCTCGAAGCTATGTCCCCTGCCCCCCTGCATCTACATGATGGCGACAACCGCTTGCCTACCATCTCTCTGGTACAAGCTGTCGTCTGCCAAGAGCTTGCAAACCTTGGTTTCCAGCCCGTCAGCCCTGTACGGTCTTCACCACCACCCGAAATCACTGTGATTGCTCCTGGACGACCTTCGTACTTCACTCCACGTCGCTGAAACCCTAACGATTGGCGGACAACCGACGACAGGCCCATTTGTTTCCACTGCCACCGCATTGGCCACATCTCCCGCCACTGTCGAAATTATTGGTCCCGTCGCAGCCCATACCGTCCTCTCAGCTCCCACCGCGACGACGAACAGCCCAGCCACTACACGCCCCCCCCAGCCCAGCACAGTGCTACAGTCGACGGCCAGATTCCCCGCTCCAGCCGCTCCCCGTCCCCCCTGTGTCGACAGTCTCGTTCGCCCCAACGCCGTCGCTCCTCTCCTGGCCCCTACGGACGCTCGCAAGCGGAAAACTAGACGCTGCAGTGTCTGGAGGTGATGCTGCAGTACAGCCCCAGTCCCAAAATCCTCGATTAGCCCTTCGCGCACACCATAATTTGCTCGCCATTCATGTCGATGGAGTGCCTGTGAGAGCCCTGATCGATACAGGCGCGCACGTATCCGTCATGAGTTCAGCCCTACGACGCCGCCTCCGAAAAGTACTGACCCCTGCACCCAAAGCCGTTCTCCGCGTTGCCGACGGCGGAACGCCTCATGTTGTTGGACTATGCACAGCCCGTGTGACCATATCCGGCCGCCATACATCCGTTCTGTTCTCTGTTCTGGACCAGTGCCCTCATGAAGTCATTCTTGGCCTCGACTTCCTGTCTGAGCATTCAGCCCTCATTGGCTGCGCCACTAATGTTGTTCAGCTTGACCTTCCTCTTTCTGCTGAGTCGCCGTCCCCAGTTACACACCGTATTTGTGCTGTCGACTTTGTCCGTCTACCGCCTCAAGCCGCCACTTACATTTCTTTCTCATCTGTTCCCCCTGTACCTGATGGTCCCAACGTGGTCACTCCGGAACTTGACGTCGCCCTGACGCGCAGCATTGCGCTTCCACACATTGTACTTACAATGTCGGCCAACCGAGCGTCCCTTCCGGTCCTGAACTTTGGTTCATCCATCCAACCGCTCCCGCAAGGCATCTCACTCGCCACGCTGTGCCCTGCTGCCGAATGTGTGATATCAGTGGTGGACAGCTGCTTACCTTTCACTCAGCAATGCCGGTTGCCTGCGGCCCCATCAACAGCGAACCCAACGGACGACTACGCCGACATGATCGCTTCTGACCTACCGCCGATGCAAGCTCTCAATCTTAGGTGCCTCTTATCATCTTTCCGCGACATCTTCGACTTTGATAGCCGTGTTTTGGCTCGGACCTCTGTGGCGACGCATCACATAAACACCGGTGATTCCGCTCCTCTCCGCAGACGTCCGTACCGAGTGTCCAGCGCCGAACGCACTGTCATAAATCAAGAGGTGGACAAGATGCTCGCAAAAGACATCATCGAGCCCTCGTCAAGTCCTTGGGCTTCACCAGTCGTCCTGGTGAAAAAGAAGGACGGCAGCTGGCGCTTCTGCGTTGATTATCGGCACCTCAACCGCATCACAAAGAAAGACGTATATCCACTCCCAAGGATCGATGATGCATTAGATTGCCTCCACGGCGCCAAATATTTCTCTTCAATTGATCTTCGATCGGGGTACTGGCAAAGTGCCGTTGATGAAAATGACCGTGAGAAGACCGCCTTCGTGACGCCTGATGGCTTATACCAGTTTAAAGTCATGCCGTTCGGCCTCTGTAACGCCCCGGCTACGTTCGAACGAATGATGGACTCCCTTCTTCGCGGCTTTAAATGGTCCACTTACCTGGGGCCCTGCTCAAGAGAACTCATTTTCATCCCTCATCCATTTGCTGACCACTCCGCCCATCTTAGCACATTTTGACACGTCGTCTCCCACAGAGGTTCGCACCGACGCCTCCGGATATGGCATCGGCGCCGTCCTAGCCCAACGTCAACAGGGTCAAGATCGAGTCATCGCTTATGCCAGCCGGCTACTTTCAGCCGCAGAGCAAAATTACACCATTACTGAGCGTGAGTGTCTTGCCCTTGTCTGGGCAGTAGCTAAATTCAGACCCTACCTGTTCGGCCGTTCATTCGCTGTTGTCACTGATCACCACGCTCTCTGTTGGCTGTCTTCACTAAAAGATCCCACCGGTCGCCTTGGTCGCTGGGCATTGCGCCTCCAAGAATACTCATACTCCGTCGTGTACAAGTCAGGGCGCCATCACCAGGACGCTGACTGTTTATCCCGATACCCTGTGGAACCACCTGACCTAGAGGACGCTGAGACCCTGCCCTGCCTCTTAGCTATCTCTGATCTTGCCGATATTGCCAACGAACAGCTCCACAACTCATCTTTACGTCCTATCTTTGATGTCATCCGTTCTGCAGACCGATCTCCGTCTCTGAACCTTTATGTGCTCCAGAACGGCATTTTGTATCGCCGAAACCTACGCTCCGATGGCCCTCTGCTCCTGGTCGTGATACCCCAGCGTCTACGCTCTTCTGTCCTTGAAGAACTGCACGATCTGCCGACAGCCGGTCACCTTGGCGTGTCCCGCACGTACGCTCGGGTGCGGCATCGCTTCTTTTGGCCTGGTCTCTATCGTTCCGTCAAGCGTTACGTGGCCGCTTGCGATCTGTGTCAACGTCGGAAAAGGCCCTCCACTTTGCCTGCCGGTCTTCTGCAACCCATCGACATACCTCCGGATCCTTTTCACCGTGTTGGCCTCGACCTTCTTGGCCCTTTTCCGACGTCCCTCTCCGGCAACAAGTGGATCGCTGTCGCAACTGATTATACGACTCGGTACGCCATCACGCGTGCTTTGCCGTCCAGCTGCGCTACTGATGTCGCCGATTTTCTTCTGCAAGACGTCATCCTTCACCACGGCGCCCCTCGTCAACTGCTCACCGACCGCGGTCGTTATTTTCTATCCAGAGTAGTTCACGACATTCTTCGTTCGTGTGACACGCAGCACCAGCTCGCGACAGCTTACCACCCACAAACCAATGGGCTTACAGAAAGGTTCAATCGCACGCTCACCGACATGTTAGCCATGTACGTATCGCCAGACCACCGAGATTGGGACGCAGCCTTGCCTTATGTGACATTTGCATATAACTCTTCCCTTCATGACAGAACAGGCTATTCTCCTTTCTACCTTTTGTTTGGTAGGCATCCCACCTTGCCTTTGGACACACTCTTGCCGCCTTGTTCAGCCCCCACCACTGCTTACGCTCGGGACGCCATCTCCCAGGCCACGCTGGCGCGCCAAATAGCACGTAGCAGGCTCCAAGCCTCTCAAGTTTCCCAGAAGTCAGCCTACGACCGCCGTCACCAGGCCGTCGAATTTACCCCAGGATCACTCGTCCTTATCTGGACGCCCTCTCGCAGCGTCGGTCTCTCCGAGAAGCTCCTTTCGCTCTACCGTGGTCCTTACCGTGTCGTGCGCCGTGTTACCGACGTGAACTATGAAATTGCTCCCCTTGAAACCTCGCCATCGTCCTCTGGCGCCACCACCGACATCGTCCACGTCTGTCGCCTTAAACCTTATCACGACGCTCATACGTCGCCGCCCTAACGCCGAGATGGCGTTTCAGCAGCCGGGGGTCCGAAGCGGGTAGACGACGACGACAAAGAACGATGGCACGAGTGGGAAGGGTAGAAGACGACAACGAAGTTCGGACTGTGTTCTCGGTGCCGCTCGCAGCTGTTCTTTACTATTTGTAAATATTTTTAAATATATTCTTTCCCGCAACAATATGAATTGAACTGGTTGAATTCCACCTTCATTTTTTATGTCTGCACTCGAAAAAAAGCAATAGGGCTCATATAAGATGTGACACAAGATCAATACATTGCACTGTTATGTACCAAGCAATCACGATTCCAATGCAATTCAAAACACACGAACAGGTATGACCATCACCTTACATTAACGGGAAAAACAAGCCTCTCAAAGTGAAACGGAAAAATTCGAGAGCCCGACTGTCACTCGATTCATTGGTCATCCAAATCCATTGGACTCAAGCAAACTGGAGTCAAGTTTACAGTTCGTCATCACCAGATGATGCATATAATAATTTTCTGAGTATCGGTACTGGAAGCATATTCGCAATCATTCCATCTTGTTACCGTAAGAAACTCGCAAAAAACACGTAAGCCATGGATTACTAGGGAGTGTTTAAAAATGATAAAAAAGAAAGATAAACTCTTCAAAAAATTTTTGAGCACACGAGACACTGAGGATTGGAAAATATTCAAGAAATGTAGAAATAAAACAAATGCCATACTGTGGAGTCAAAAACGGCAGTACCTATATAACTTTTTTGAAACAGTTCATAACATGAAATCAGAAATCATTTGGAAGAGGTTAAATGAACTGCTTAATCGAAAATCCTCTAACCAGGATCCCCTTGAGGTAATCTTAAATGGGGTAGTTATTGAAGGAGAACAAATAGCTGAAGCATTTAACAACCATTTTGTAAATCAGGTAACCAATGCTCATTGTCCGGAATCAGTGAGAACTATGACTAGGAATCCAAATAGTATCTTTCTTTGTCCTGTAGACGTCAGTGAAGTATTTGAAACATTTATGTCCCTACGTAGCAGTTCTGCATGTGACATTGATAGTTTTCAAATAAGGCCTATCAAGTCCGCACTGGACCTGCTAGCTCCACATCTTACCTATATCTTCAATCAAGCCCTCACCACAGGCGTTTTCCCAGCTAAGATGAAAATTTCCAAAGTGATTACCGTTTTCAAAGGTGGAGATCGGAACAATTTGTCTAACTACCGTCCGATATCACTGCTACCTATTTTTTCAAGAGGATTAGAAAAAATAATTAACACTCGCATTACCAAATTTGTCGAAAAGTACGACATATTAACACCAACACAATTTGGCTTTCGGAAATGGAAATCAACAGAACTAGCCCTACTAACGCAGAAAGAAATAATATTAAAAGCTTTTGAAGAAAAAGAAATCATAGTTGGTATATACATAGATTATTAAAAAGCCTTTGATCGACTCAATCACCATTGTTAAAAAAACTTGAAATATATGGAATAAGAGGAACAGCTCTATCGCTTATAACATCATACCTTAGGCATCGAATGCAAAGCGTTTCAATAAATGACCGCCTGTCATCGCGCAGACCAATTAATACTGGCGTACCCCAGGGAAGCATTCTTGGGCCTCTCTTGTTCAACCTTTACGTGAATGACATCACTAGAATTAGCCCGCTTGCTCATTTCATATCATATGCAGACGACACCACCCTATTATTTCGCAACAGTAACTTGCAACTGCTAGAGGCTGAAATAAACAACATCATGCGAGATCTTCATGAGTGGAGCACTGAGAACTCCCTTGAAATTAATGCTAAAAAACAAAATCCGTCACTTTTTCGCCTAGGCAGTTTCAGATACCGCACACTTTTGATATTACATTAGGATCAGAGTCAATACAAGTAGTAGACACAATGAAAACATTAGGAGTATATCTGCACAAAAACATGTCATGGGACAACCATGTCAATTATATTTTAACAAAGATGTCTAAATCAGTTGGAATTTTGGCAAAATTTCACTCGTTCTTACCGCAAGCCGTGAAACTACACATATACAATGCATTAATATGTTCTCATATAAACTATTGCTTTCTTGTATGGGGTACAACAACCTCCACTAATCTAAATCGCATACATATACTACAGAAAAAGTCTGTTCGTCATATTGTAGGGGCCGATCCACAAGCACACACAGAACAATATGTTACTCAGCTTAAGATAACAAGTGTGCATTGCTTATACTCACAGACATTGGTAAAAAAATACAAACAACAACTCCGAAATAACCAGCAAGAATTTAATGCAATAGCACAAATAAGCAAGTCAACAAGTTGCCGTGACTTGCGATTTTCACAGCCTTGGGAAATTCCTTTTTCCCCGGACAAAGCTAGGACAACAAATGTTGCGCCACTCACTTCCAACTTTACTAAACACACTTCACTGCAATCAAATTGTCATCAACCGCACTAACATTTCCAAGGTAAAGGCTTTCCTTACAAAAATATAATCAAGGCACTGAATGCATTAACACCTTCACAAACAATACGGTTCACTTTTAACTGATGTCATCATTCTGGTTGCCTTATTGTATTATGTTTTTGCTGCAGTGCAATAAATACTTTCATCGTTATTTTATTTACTAACTTGCTTTGTACATATTCTATCTACAATTGTATAATTTCACTGTGTGAATTGTTTTGTCGAGCTTGTTCTGTGTAATTAATACTTCTTTTGCCTTGTGCCCGCATATTATTTTTATAAGTACTTATTTCTATGAACCTTGCACTTAGAATTGCATATTGGCATTGTGTAAATTATTTTGTAAGATTTTCTGTGCACAACTAACATTTTTTGTTCTATTCTGCAATCCTGTAAATGTGTCTGGTGTTATACCAGAATTTTGTCCTCACCAAATGCCATGTAAAGGGGGCTCGAACGTAATCAAGTGGACTTGCTTCACTTTTTGTTTGAGCCCCCTCCGCTGTTTCGAATGGAAATAAACTCAATTCAATTCAATTCAAATTGCACTGTACACCATGACAAGGACACAAAGAAGCATGCCAGCTATCTATTCACATTTCCCTTATCTTGCACAGTTAAGTAGGCAGTGCACTCCTTCACTTTATTGCGAGCACCAAACCTGGGCCAACACAGAACCAGTACCCTGACTGGGTGAACATTTTTCATTACCAACATCAAATGACCATCACCTCACATTTACAGGAATAACAAGCCTCTCAAAGTGAAGCGTGTGGGTTTCTAAGTGGACACAGGCCACCACCCACCGCGGGTTCGAGCTTCGCGCGAGCCAAGGGCCCCGATCAGCCGTCACCACACACACACTGGGACACCGATGCAGTGCACTCAGCCTCCGCTGGGAGGAGAGCGATTCGCCGCAAAGAAATAGGCCTCCAAGTTCACAAAGGAGACGTTTATTCACATCGTACTCCAGCTGATACACACACACTCAATAGTCACCCCGTCCCGGGGGCGCGCGAGGAGCAAGGCTCCGCTGCGCGCACGAAGCGACTCGAGTAATGCGCACCGCTAGCACGCCGCTGCAGGAGAATGTCCCCGCGGCAGTGCTGTGATCTCTCTCTCGTGTCGACCGTTGGGCCGGTTGCGAGAGAGAGTGGGCATTCAACGCAAGGTACGCCTGTCAGAGGTCGCTGGACCCCGCTGGACAGGCTCGAGCCGCTGCAGGTCAGAGGACACGTGCGGGCGAGCTCGAGTAAGCACTGGTCCGAACGGCAAAGGCCGGCACGGACAAACAGTAACGTACGCACCTTACGCTGTCTCGGAGGGGTCTCTCTTTCTCTGGGCCCCGCTCGGACGGTCGCGGGATGCGCGGCCGCCAAAACGGGTCCCGGATTCCCGCCAAAAGGCGCCAATGGCAAAGGCCCTTGGGGAGCCGGGGCGGAGCTGTGGCTAAATGACAGTGATTAGTCACCCAGCCGCCTCTCCACCGCCTGAGGCGGGAGCAAGGGAAAGAGGAGAAACAACGCGGGCGGCCGGCACAGCCGCGCAAAGGCGACGGCGGAAAGCCAGGATTCCCACAAGCGAAAGGATTTGAGAGCCAGACTGTCACTCGATTCATTGGTCATCCAAATTGCACTGTACACCATGACAAGGACACAAAGAAGCATGCCAGCTATCTATTCACATTTCCCTTATCTTGCACAGTTAAGTAGGCAGTGCACTCCTTCACTTTAGTGCGAGCACCAAACCTGGGCCAACACAGAACCAGTACCCTGACTGGGTGAACATTTTTCATTACCAACATCAAATGACCATCACCTCACATTTACAGGAATAACAAGCCTCTCAAAGTGAAGCGAAAGGATTTGAGAGCCAGACTGTCACTCGATTCATTGGTCATCCAAATTGCACTGTACACCATGACAAGGACACAAAGAAGCATGCCAGCTATCTATTCACATTTCCCTTATCTTGCACAGTTAAGTAGGCAGTGCACTCCTTCACTTTAGTGCGAGCACCAAACCTGGGCCAACACAGAACCAGTACCCTGACTGGGTGAACATTTTTCATTACCAACATCAAATGACCATCACCTCACATTTACAGGAATAACAAGCCTCTCAAAGTGAAGCGAAAGGATTTGAGAGCCAGACTGTCACTCGATTCATTGGTCATCCAAATTGCACTGTACACCATGAAAAGGACACAAAGAAGCATGCCAGCTATCTATTCACATTTCCCTTATCTTGCACAGTTAAGTAGGCAGTGCACTCCTTCACTTTATTGCGAGCACCAAACCTGGGCCAACACAGAACCAGTACCCTGACTGGGTGAACATTTTTCATTACCAACATCAAATGACCATCACCTCACATTTACAGGAATAACAAGCCTCTCAAAGTGAAGCGAAAGGATTTGAGAGCCAGACTGTCACTCGATTCATTGGTCATCCAAATTGCACTGTACACCATGACAAGGACACAAAGAAACATGCCAGCTATCTATTCACATTTCCCTTATCTTGCACAGTTAAGTAGGCAGTGCACTCCTTCACTTTAGTGCGAGTACCAAACCTGGGCCAACACAGAACCAGTACCCCGACTGGGTGAACTACATTTTTCGTTACCAACATCAAGCACTAGTGTTAAATGCACAAACATGCAGCACCACCGAAAGCCAAGTTACATTCATTACAGGACAAAGACTTCTCGCATATGCCTCTAAGTAGCCCTGTCCTACGAGTTCCATTTTCATAGTTTGCTGTGCCGTCTTCATTCAATTTCAAGTCTTTTGCTTTATTTTTCCTCCGCAGGTGTGTACTGGCAAGACAAGTGTTGTAACTCTGTTGCTTGGCAAGTGCATTCTACCCCATTTTTATTCTCCCTGCAATTTGCTGCCGCTGTAGCTCAGCGGTTATGGTGCTCGGCTGCTGACCCAAAAGGCGTGGATTTGATCATGGCCACGCCGGTCCAATTTTGGTGGAGGCGAAATGCTAGCGGCAGGTGTACTATGCAATGGCAGTGCACGTTAAAGAACTCCAGGTGTCTGAAATTATCCGGAGCCCTTACTAGGACTTCTCATAGCCCGACTCGCTTTGGGACGTTAAACCGCATAAAACCTAATGCCTGAACCATCTCCCAGAAATTTCACTTTCATGGCCTGATCTGCACTTCCTGTTTGCCCTAGATCTATTCCCTTACCAATAGCAACACCTCACTGTGTATCGTAAACTGTTCTTTACTTCCCAGACTGTTGAACATGATTTTCTTCGCATTAAAGGACTAAAAGACTCCAAATTTGCTTGCATGTTTTCCTTCTAACGATGTGTTAGGCGTTGACATACATAACTCACCATGTGGTATTTGCCTACGACCGCTAAATAACTCATACTTAAATGTATAATTGAAGCGATATGTCACTTGTTTTAGTCATAACTCTTAGAGCAGGAGGGTTTAAATGCAGCAGTGAGTTGAAACTACGCGTCAGTGTTTACATTGCAGTTTTGCCACGCATTACGTGACCTCAACTACACGAGACAGCCATCACTAATACCCGTGCCACACGCCTACAAGAAATGGCAGTAAATGCTTAAGGCCTTAAGTTTGTTAATGCCATTATTATCGGATTTGGTGCTACATGTCCACATTTAATGCCATTATCGAAAGTGACGATGACGATAACGCTTGCAAGGCAGTCAAAAGTTTCATCTGAATATAAACATTGCTAATGAGCACAATATATGGGAAATGTTGTTCATATGTAAAATAAAAATGATTTTTCAAAAAATACAGCTGTTCCTGCTTTACAAGTGGAAAAAGTAGCCATAAACTCGCATGTCAGCACATAAGTCGAGAGTACCTGTCAATAAAGCTGGTTAAAATGGCGCTCTTCGCATGGAAAATACGGTATAGATGCCTCATCTGACAGAAAGTTAAGAATTAACCATTTTCTACTGGTTAAGAAGTTGTTACTAACAAAGCTGCATGCTTTTCTGCATGTGGAATGGGAATGAGAGTACACATTGCATGGGCGAATGAGTTGTGGCGAACTCAGTAGGTCGCGAATGGCAGTAAGGCTAATGCCATTAAATTTATGCGTGTGGCACCGCACGAATGCCATTAAAACTTAAGGCAGTAAGCACTTAATGGCATTAAATCTGTCCGTGTGGCAGGGGTATAAGTTGATGAAACTGAAATGGCATGAGAGGAGAAATCAAATTATAAATTATTTAGCGGTGGTACGTGAATCCCACACGGTGATCCCTGTATTTCTATGCCTAAAGCATCATTTGAAGGAATAAAATAAGCAATAAAATTAGGTGTCTGCAGTCCATTAATATTTATTCCCGCTATTCTGCTTTCAAAGTTATGTTGTAAGTCATGCTTTGCAATTTCTCCTGTTACTCGGCAAGCTAATCTAATGGATTAATTTGGAAATGGCACCAGGTACTCGTCAAGGGCTGGTGGATCTAGATTAAAATACTGCGGAACTTGACTTTCGTACAGGCAGGTGTGGGCATTTGACAATAGTGTAGCCACTCGGTACATGCGACCAATATTTTGCCACCTGACCTTTTGATTTTTTGGAAAATCAAGAAACGCGAACTCTGTGGCCACCTTACCAAACCCCCACTCCACTGCTTGACGTACACTGCTCATTTTTCTGTCGAACCAGGCCTCGTGAGGCTGAAGCCTGGATCCCCCAAATGGCTTGATCATTAAGCGTCTCAGGGGATAAGCTGGATCCCCGTATATGACGAAGCAGTGGCCTTGAGTTATCTTTTCAAGATTGTCGTAAAGGCTTGTTCTCTTGAGGATGCCTGAAATGCAATGGCATCTTAAGCATAAAAAATGTATATGAAACGCAGGATTAGCACTTCAACAAAGCTGTAATTTCAAATCATTATAGCAGAAATAATAAAACGTAAGCATCTGCACACCATGGGAAGAAGCTGACTTGGTGGAGGACAACGATTTTCTTGGCAGATCAAAAACCTGCATACACTCATTACAATGCCAGATGCCAGCTCAGAATTTTAATGCGAAAGTGTTAAGGGCCCCGTTACCCAAAAATCCAGCGTCGTTGTTGTGAGCAAAAAATCACAGGCATGGCTCTGGCAGGTGGTTCCCAGAGAGCAACACAGAAGGTAGGTTGGCCACCTAGATGAGTGACATTGCGTCATCACAACCTGCTCACTGTGTGTCATGTGACAGTTAAATTAATGATTGGTTGCCCAGGAAGAGCAACCTGGACCGCGCAAGGCCCACCGCTGGGAGCACCTGCCATCGCAGGGCAGTGGAGCATCACTTAACCGCTGCACCACTGTGCCAGGAGGTGTGAGGACTCCCAGGGTTCTGTGGATGTAAAGTAGAGAATGTCCTATCACTGCTGTGGTGGCCTACTGGTTTTGAGCATCCACCTCGCATGTGGGAGGTGCGAGGTTTGATCCTCAGTGCCACCAGGTACCCAATGGTGATACAATGGGTACAAGCTTTCTCCTGTGTGGTGCTTGGCTTCTTTAGGACGAAATGCTTGGGAAATGGAAGAAGAAAATACCTTGTGCCATGGCGCTCTTTGACCACCCTTGCATCATAAAAACTCATGATCATCAGTATAGAATAACCTTCGGCATATATGGTAACTAACTCATTATGCTATCGCATCATACCCTCAAGGCAGAGCTTAAGTGCCCCCTTCAATTTTTTTTCTCTGTGATCTCCAGTTGCCCTCTCCCTATTCATGAAGAGTAGTCAATGCAAACTGTTGCTTGATCCTTCCGCCATTATACATTTTGTTGTGTATCAGAAGAGGCAGCAAGTGATCCCTCTAGAGCTCTACTTATGACAGCACAAATTAATGACGAGTTACATAACAAAAATGGGTTTAGTGTCTGGCCTTGTGACGTGGCAGAATCAGCGTTCACAACTACATAATCATTGCATATAACTTTCCAACAGTGGTTTACTGCATGCAAGTGCACAGCCACTTCTCAGAGGAGCAAATGCCTACTGATTGTGGAAAACAGTAGCCCATTCTGTGACATTTCAATTGCAGTTATGTCCACCATCACTGCAAAGAATGACCAATGCCTTTCTACACTTGATGACAATACACATGTATGCTTACAAGCATAGGTGACATCACTGCTGCACAAACAGTTCAAATGCACCCACTTTGCTTGCTCTGTTGACACTCTTTTCCGGGGTAATTTTTCTGCAAGAGTGGTCTCTTTGTGAATAGAATGTGGTACCACATCAATAAAGACCAACCTCCATTTGTCTTTGGTGTCCCTTTTAAAGACAAATGTGAGGCTTCATGACCACAACTCTTACCTGGGTTGCTCTCTGTCGTCACATGCCCAAGAAATTCGAACAAACTCATATGAAGTAAATGCACTTACCTGCATCGTGTCTTCGGCCCCGAAAAGGCCCATCTAGCTGGCAAATTATTCCATTAGGGCACATTACGGCCTGATATTTAAGCACGTGGCAGCGCTTGTGGCCCGAAAAATCTTCCTGCTGCTCCGATGATGGGCGATAGATTTTACGTGCAGGGCCATCGACAAAACCCCGACAGTTGGTGAGCGGGGCCCCTTTTGCGTGCACAGCCTGAAAAGAATAACCAACTCTTAGGTGAGGTTTAGGATACAAACTGTTAGGATGCAAAAGGCATACACAAAATCTACCAAGCAACATAATCCACACTTTTTTCCTGCTAATATTTGTTGACATGTCAGGTTTATTTTACAACTGTTCAAACACAATCCAAGGCCTGAGGCAATGACACCACATTCTGTATCTAGTAATGAGGCTCATGACTGACCTATTTTATGCCAGCTTTCAAATAAGGCTGCTTGCTGCAAAATATACATGAGCCTTTGGCACTATTAGCGGTAATGAGTTGCTCGAAACTTTGTAGGCCAGCGTGAATGATTTTGGGATATCGACAATTGAGCACAAGGAAAGCACATGTAACTTCTGGAGCGCAGGCTTGAACTTTGTTTACTATTCACAGGCCGCCTGCACCATACTTACTCTACGCAATGATAACGTTCCTCACGCAGTATTTCGCGCTACACCATGTTTAAATAAAAAAAAAGTTTTTTTACCTCAGAGAAGCGTTCAAGAGTGTCCAGGTTGAGCCACGAATGCGTAGTTAGGTCCGCCAGTAAATGGTCAAAATAGTGCTCAATATGAGCAAAGACCATGTTCACCACACTTGAAATAACCGAGTGCCGATTGAACAGCACCTCTATATCGAAGAGGCGGTTGGGGTACGCCAGCCGTCGCAGAGCCATGCACAATGCTTCACGGCCCGGCACAGTCACACGCTGGGCACTGACGACATCGAAAGGCATATTGAGGCAATTAGCCAGATAGTCAATATCGGCCTTTTTGAAGCGAAAGTGCCGCTCAAAATCTGTGTCCTCCATGCCGTCGATGTTTAAGAGGCCACGCGCCGCCAGATCTCGGCGCGGCTCCGGCTCCAGGAGGGAAACGTATGCATACATATCTTCAATCTCCCTCCACGATAGAGCCCCAAGTATGAGGGGGTCACTCAAAACACTGTAGCAGGCCATGACTTCCAATCGTACGGACAAAGCGGTAGAACACTGCTCCCAACCACACAATGAAACGAAAAGATGAAAACTACAGACGTCGGCTAGGCCTACGGGATTGACTAGGTGCTGGCTACGGCTTGAGCTGGTTAGCTTCACGAGTGCACTTGAAAAGCCGCTCGGCCTGTAACGTAGTATGTACTTAATAAGCTGATATAAATATTATTACCATCTATGCAGGATCAAACTAAGAAATTCTTTCAATACGCGCGTAGTTATGCTTGCTATCATCATCAGTCTTTTTACGTTACGGTAACTTGATACGGGAGTGACGCTACGCTAAAACACTTTCCATGTTTTGGAACGCTAACCGGAAAGTCCGGCGTACGGTAACACGGTAAACGGTAACGTAAACACGGTAACGATATGCTATATCTCTCTGATATGCTAAAACGTCTTCTAGCGTGCGCAGCGCTAACCGGAAACTCCAGCGTCCGGTAACACGGTAAACGGTAACGTAAACACGGTAACGATATGCTACAACTCTCTAATCGGGTCGCTAGCACTTTACGGAATCTCTTTTAGCGTTGCGGAGAGAGTTAACGTTCGCTTGTAAACAAACATGGCGGCGCCCTGCACGGCTGCTTCGGCACAAATAAGCGTCGCCGTCGCATTCTTCGGCGGCATTTCTCGCTCTGAATGAAAGCATTCGCTCTTAATACGCATACTCTCACTGATACGTCGAGGTTTAAAGGGGTCGTGAAACGTTTTCCGAAAATTTTGAGCGACGTGTGTATTTGGAATTCTGACCCTTCATTCTATAGTATATACCTTGGTTCGTTTCATCATCTGGGTTGACTGAATAGCGAAAAAAACTAAATTTCGGTTTCCCAGCGCGCGTCCCCCTCAACTCACAGCAAACGTCATCTTAAGAACCCAATCAGAGGCTTCTGTCGTAACACAACATGGCGGCTTAGCGAGGCCTGTTGAGCGAGGTCACAGCACTATATTGACTCGAATGTGGCGTCAAAATGACCGTCGCCTGCTAGCAGAATAGCAGAATGGAGTCTGCGCGAAAACCTGGCCGGCGCGCCGCACCAGTCGCCGCTTGCGAACTGCCGCCTACTGCAAGCAGGGACGCAAGGAGCGGCAAGCATATTTGCGCCGCTAGACTCAAGCCCGGCCCACAGCTGGTGTAACACTTTGCCACTGCACACCAGCGCCTGTGCACTGCTTCGCTTCTGAGGTTCGCACCAGAAAAGGCAAAATAGTGATGTTATCAGAAAGACTCCCTGCTGTACTCGAGCGGCGACAAAGCATGCCTGCCCATGTAGCGCGCTTTCGGCAACGGCGCTGGACGCGGGCGCGCTGGGCGACGAACTGCACTGCTCTCTGGCTGCCCTGGTCGTCGCTAGGCCTGTTCCGTATCGAAGCCGCGGTGGACAGCACTTCGGAAGTAGCCTGGGTTGTAATAAAACGCCTACTCTTGGCATCGCTTTACTGTCAACAGCATCGTCTCACAACAACAAATATGGTCATTTTTGCGATGCGCTCGGTAGCGGAGCTAGCGGACGCCAGGCGCGCGAGCCGGGCCGCGACGGCCGGGCAGCGGCAGCTGAGTTGTGGCAAGAAATTTGATCGTATTACAGTTGCTACTTCTACCAGCAACTCGGTATTGCTCAACGATCCTCAAAAATGATCTATTTTCCACACTTCTTGCTCCCAGAGTTTGTTATTCACGTGAAGAACAATCTTTAGCTCATTTTTATGACGCCAGCGGACGGGATCCAGGCTGGCCGGCCGGCCTGCATCCTCGATGTATTTCATATTCGCCCCAGAAAAGACAAAAAGCCATGCTATCAGAAAGGCTGCCTGCTATATTTGAGCAATTACAGCACGCCGAGCTTTCAGCAAGGGCGCTGCCTGCGGGCGCGCCAGGCGATGAGCTACGAGGCTCGCCGGCGGCCCTGGTCGTCGCTAAGCCTACCTGGTTTCGCATCGATACCGCAGCTGAGGGAGCTTTGGAACCGGTCAGCGTTGTAAAAGGTACTACTCTCGTCACTCCTTTAACTTCGAACCTGTCCATAATAAAATAAAGATATTCTCGATTTCCGCGACGTCTTCAGCAGCGCAGCTAGCAGATGCCAGGCGAGCCGCGACCAGGCAGCAAATAAAGCGGCCATGGGATGAAATTTGCTTGTATCGCAGTATTCAATACTGCCAGCAACTCGGCATTGGCCAACGATCCTCAAATAGGATTCATTTTTGGCATTAATCTATCCCAGGGCTTGTTATGTACAGTATGGTCCACTGTTAAAGGGAACCTCGCGCAGCGTGGCCGCCGCGCTCCGCGAAGCGCCCCTTTCGAGAAGCGACGAGAATCAGAGACACCAGGCGCATGCGCAGCCAACGCGGAAGGTGGAGCCCGCCGCGCGTCGCCTGCTACGGCGCTCCTTTGGCGCTTGGCTTGCTGAGGTTGAAACTCTGGACCGCGACGGGTGAACTAAACACAAAAACCACATTTTCCTCGAAGCTACATAATATACGTGCGTTTCCGGAATATATTCTTTTCATTTACGATTCTTCTAAGGCAATTTTTCTGCGATGCAATAGTGGTGCGGGAGAGACATCTCTAGTTCTCGTCCACTTTCTGTTCTGAACCCACGAAAG
The DNA here is from genome assembly GCF_055824585.1 of Amblyomma mixtum. Classification (NCBI taxonomy): domain Eukaryota; kingdom Metazoa; phylum Arthropoda; class Arachnida; order Ixodida; family Ixodidae; genus Amblyomma; species Amblyomma mixtum. The sequence continues at coordinate 275,229,566 of NC_143014.1, read as the reverse complement.
CAACCTCCTGTAGCTACGGCGGAACTATCAGTGCATTTCGTCCGTCGCCCAACATCAATGGCCGACATGGTTGCGGTATTTTTACCCCAGAACGACAAACGGTGGAGCTGTAGGCAACGAGACAGGTTAATGATGTAAAAATACCCACAATTTCGTGCAAAAAATTTTTCCGCTTCATTCTGCTTTAGCAATGAGGGTGCAGACTTTCGAAATTGGGAATCGCACATAACGCAACGTCCGAGTGCACGATCGGCGGCACCAGGCACACTGGCACTAAGCGAGGACGGAGCAGTCGGCCGTGTGTTGTCTCCAACAGCGCCGCGCAGCCCCGCCGCCGCACGCCAATGATGTCGTTTTTCGAACTACTTTCGCATGAAAGACCAAAATAAAGGTAGAACATACAAACTGAGCTGGAGATAACAAGAAAGCCGTTGATTTCGAAAGCAGCCTGGTCGCAATAGGGATGATGCGGCATTTCGTATTTCCCAGGGAGCAGACTGAGGTGATAAAACGCTGTTCGGTTCCCAACGGTTTCACTTCTCTGGCAGCAGTCAGCTCGAGACGGCGACGGACGAAATGCACTAATAGCTCCGCCGCAGCTACAGGAGGTTGCTTTCGTGGGTTTAGAATAGAAAGTGGACGAGAACTAGAGATGTCTCTCCCGCACCACTATTGCATCGCAGAAAAATTGCCTTAGAAGAATCGTAAATGAAAAGAATATATTCCGGAAACGCACGTATATTATGTAGCTTCGAGGAAAATGTGGTTTTTGTGTTTAGTTCACCCGTCGCGGTCCAGAGTTTCAACCTCAGCAAGCCAAGCGCCAAAGGAGCGCCGTAGCAGACAACGCGCGGCGGGCTCCACCTTCCGTGTTGGCTGCGCATGCGCCTGGTGTCTCCGATTCTCGCCTCTTCTCGAAAGGGGCGCTTCGCGGAGCGCGGCGGCCACGCTGCGCGAGGTTCCCTTTAACAGTGGACCATACTGTACGTGAACAAATAATACAAGCGTGTTTTTCTGACGCCGGCGGCCGGCATGCTGACAGGCCGGCCGCGCCCCTGTGTCATTATGACGCTGGCACTCTGCGCGCTCGCATTCTGCCCCTTGTCAGTGCGACGCGCCGCGTGCGGCCTGTCAGTTTTAGAACAGGGGGCCCCAACGCTTGGGGGCCCCAAGGAAATAGCGGGCCCCAGCGCTACGTACGAGTGCGCCGGTGAGTTTTAGAATAGGGGTCTCCCCTACGCAGTGGAGTCAGGCTTGCGTTTATCGACTGCAGCGCCACTACGGCAAACCAAAAAGATACTCTTAAAAAAGATTTTAAAATATGCGTTCATTTCATCGTCAGAAACTGTTATTATTGCAGACATACGATTTAAGAGTAAAAATTATAAGTGTGTGTTTTTACTGAGTCGATAAACTCCATTCGAACGTCCCACCAAGTCATCTCTACGGCAACCAAACGATGCGTACTCGCTTAGCCTAGCAGCTTTGTAAACACAGAAGCAGTCTGAAAATATAGGGCATTTCATCGCTAAAATTTTGTGGTGAGGGCATCATCAGACAAAGCGGTAGCTTCGTGTGCCTTTTGTTTGCCGTCAACTTAATACACAGAGTAGCGGCGACAACGAATCGGTGGTGAAGCGGAAGGCCCCGCTTCGACGGGTGTCGCCATGTTGCCTGTACGTAGAGCGGGCGTTGGGGCTCACGCCTGTTTGAACCTCGCGCGCTCTCTGACGTCAAACGACGTATACTCGCTAAGCCTAGCAGCAATGTAAACACAGAAGGTCTGTTCGATTTACCTGCACTGCTGGAACTAGTTCATGTGGTGCCGCACTCGGCCATTCGTTTTGGCAGTGCAGCGTGGCGCCCTCTGAACTGAGGCGTTCGTTTTAAACAAGTGCCGGCGTCGTGCACGCCTAGTTCAGACAGATCCTGCACTGCGTTTAGAGCTGGTGCCAGTCGTGCAGAGCAGAGCTACTTTTGCGGAATAGCCATGGCAGCAGACGACGGCAGCATATGTGTCGCGATCAGCGGCATATTGACGAAATTAACGCCGATCGTTAATGAAGATGGCAGCCGAGTTCGTCAAGAGAATGGCTATGCTTACAAGACATCAGGTATGTTTTGGCCGTTTGAACGGTAGATCTATGTTGCATGCAACACGTGGGTGCATGAAGTGTTTCGTTCAGAAAGTCAAACCCGAAGGAAATGTTTCGCTGCGCATGTGTGCTTAACTGAGCGCGCTGATTGTATCCTTAGCCGTGATTTAATTTCTTCTTGACACCTTAGCTGCTTCCAGAAAATATGTGGCGCACGATGATTCCGAGTAGACAAAGGCAGTCTGTGCGTGTACAAGTGTTTAGCGGTTACATTTTCTACTTTTATTGATCCCACATTTGTAATTCTTTAGACATGCATTTAAATAATTGAGTGTCTTTGTGCGTTTTTCTTGATCCCGCATTTGTAATTGTTTAGGCATGCATCTAAACAGTTGAGCGTCTTTGTGTTTGCGCTGGTGGGATGCACTGCGTTTGACCAAAACAAAAACTTCAATTTTGTACATCCAGTATTTTGGTGCAGCACCAGAGACTAAATTACGATGTTGCACTGAACAATTTTCTACTCGTCACGCAGGCGGGGAAGTTATGACGGTTGTATTCGCGGACGAACAGCCAAATACCAGCACTGCCAGCACCCCTTCGCTGGCAGCAGCGTGCGGTGCGGCACAAGCTGAGCAGGACGTCCCGGGGGAAGTGCCCGATGTAGTACCCGAGGAGGAAGTTAGTGAACTGTGGCCCGTGAGGAGGAGACGGTTCCTAATCTCACACTACAAGGCGAAGAAGGTACTGCTTGGGAAAAAAGGTGGCTTCCGGTAAGCTTTATTTCTTGTAAGCAAACAGTAGTGTTGGGGTTCGATCATGTGAGAAACTGTTGAGAAAGACAGTTTTTCATGTGGCATGCAAGTTCTTACTGGAGGCCATCAAATCAGTGCAGGAGCCCCTAAATACCCTCAGTGGTCCTTCACATGTCAGACATTTTGAGAACCCTTGACACAGAGCAATTATTATTTTTTTCATGAAAATTGATCATTTTTTTATGATCCCTATCTGTAGGACAAAGAGGGCAATGTGGCAAGCCATTGCTGAAGCACTGAACAAGGAGTTCAGTTGCAGTATAAGCCCTCTACAAGCTGAAAACAAGTGGAAGAGCCTCGAAAGGGCCTATAAAAGAGCACAGGCAAAAAATAACTCGTCTGGCCATTCACGAGTTTCTTGCGACCATGAAGAGTGAGTATTTTTTTGTACATATGTATCTAAACGATAGCATATTGTACAGTGGGTACAGGAGAATTAATCTGCTTGCAAATATTTTGACAAACAGACTTGAGGCTTGCTTTAAACACTTTGTTCAGTTTATTTTTGAGCTGCATTATCCCATTTACTGATCTTGCTACTGTGGATTTACTTTATATGCCATTCATAAAGCTTCCCATTTTTTTTAGGGAGCTAGCTGAGGTGCTCGAACGTGAGCACCACATTAAGCCAACATTTCTGTTAGCCCCTGGACAGGTCTTGCAGAGCGAGAATGCAAGGTAAGATTGCTCAAGTTTCATTGTTGAGAAATTTCAAAAAACAATGCTTTCAACATTAGAGCGATTGTTTCAGCACACCTCCTGACTCGGAACCCAGCGGCCACCACGAGGCAGAAGAACCCGCACAAGAGCACCAGGAGGCCCCACCCCAAAAGAGGCGCCGCAGGAAGGACAATTCTGTGGACGCACTCCTGAATGTTTTTCAGGAGGCCAAAAAGGAGAGGGCTGAGCGGTTCAACAAAAAGATGGCTTTGCTGGAGCGTCTTGTTGCAGCAGTGGAAGGAAAGTCAGCGCAGGCAGAATAAAGCATTTAAAACACTGAATGTCGTGTTGCTCGCAAGCCATCAAAATTACATGGTCACAGCATGCTTACAATAGCGTAGGTGTTTGCAGTGGTGCTCAAGCCTCTGACCACACCTAACATGCACTTAACAAAGGCACAATCATGATCAATATGACTTGCAACATTTTTTGCACTTTGTTCATTGCATCGCTGGCTAATTGCATAGAATTTCAGCAACACTCTGTCTACGTTTAGAACCTACCTCCTTCCACATAATGTAGCTGTTCATATCAAGCATAGGCACACGGACTAATGCTGAGAGCAGTTGAAAAAGTCGTAAAAGAAAACCTCATTCAAGTGATGTGACAGCATTGTATAAGCTCTGCTGATATCAAAAACAGATGTGTTGTTTAAAGGGAAACTGCATAGGTTTTAGAATTCAACAAGCTTAAGAGGGTTGAATGTGTGAAACTTGCAGGTAAAGCATGCAAACTCTTTTTGGGCTAGCACTTGAAATAGTGAAGTAATCGCCGATTAAAATCGGGACGCTCTTCAAACTTCCCCGCAGCGCAGAACGCCAAGTGGGGGGCGCATAATGACATCATGGAACGTATCGGTACATTTCCAAAGCACAAACACCTGCTTTGAAGGAAAAAACGAACGCCACCAAAGGCAAACCCTGCTGAGAGTTGCTTGGCAGTCTGAAGAGTGAGGGCAGGGTGTGGCTGACGACAGCGGCAATTTGAAATCATACCTTCCGTGACGGCACGCCGAGTTTCTCTGCACTCCTGTGGTGCATTGATGAAAAGCGCAAAATTCAATCGTCGATTACGTCACTATTTTAAATGCTAGCGCAAAAACACTAGGTACGCTTTACCTACAGCCTATATGAAACCTTGAATATCGCTAAATTCTAAAAAAGTGTTGCAGTTGCCCTTTAAGCAGCACACTGTTTATACACACTGCTTGCACACGTCCACAACAAAAAGTGCTTAATGTGAGCACTCAAAAGGGTTCACAACGTCAGCACTGCTTCTGAGCAATATCTTTTCGCAGGCTCTCGCTGAAACCTGCCACATGACGGTCAATGAAGGTGTCAGTGTCCTCATCATTGCCAACTTCTTCTTGCTGAGGCAGGTGCTGCAGTTCATCAAAGAAGTCTCGCTCTTCATTGCACAGATTGTGCAGCACGCACGCACCCATGATGATTAGGACGCACTGCTTTATGCTGGCAGCATCGACAAGATACAGCCGCCTGAAGCGCTGCTTCAACAATCCAAAAGCATTTTCAATTGCAACTCTTTGCTGCGAGTGCACTTGGTTGTACTTCTTCTTCCACGACGGGAAAGTTTGTTCATTGTCCCGGTATGGTGTCATAAGCCACGGCAGCAGAGGATAAGCTGAATCTCCAAGGAGATAACCACTGCTGCACTTGATCATGGCCTCTTCAAAAAATGTGCTTTCACGCAGAATTCTCGCATCGTGCGCCGAGCCAGGGAAACCAATGAACACGTCTAAAAACTTGTTCCTGTCATTGGCAATAGCCTGTAGTACAATGGACGGCCATTTCTTTCGATTGTAGTATGAGTGGGGCGATTCCGTGGGCTTGTTGATCTCAACATGGCAGCCATCAATACAACCTACGGTGTTTCGAGGTCCTCTGCCGGCGCTTTTTGCCAGGAAGCCGGCCTTGCTGCGCTCCTGCTCCTGTCTATCTGGCCAGGCAATCACTTCCGCACTCACGCTGTTGAGAAAATCCAACATTCGTTCCACACAACTGTGTACGGTCGACACGGCAAGGTCGAAGCGGTCGGCCAGTGAGTACATGCTGCACTGCCCACCCAAGTAGCACAGAACTACCAAGCATGTCTTTTCTGCACTGACTCTTGGACGCCCTCTTGTCGCGTTCGGGAAAAATGGTGACGACATGTACTCTACGACAAGTCTTTCAAACGTCTCGCGCGATAGGCGGAAAAGCCGTTTGAACTCAAAATCGAAGTACCGACTCACGACTTCTTCACAGTACATGGGAATTCTGTTTCGTCGCAACCTAGTTAGTTTTAGTGCTAGAATTATCACCACATCATCAAACTCTTCGTCTTCGCTGTCGGAGTCCATCATTTCGACGACTGTTTGAACGATGGCTGCAGTTGACGCCGCGCAATCCATAGCTCTCTGCACCAGATTAGCCAGCTTGTGCACCACAGACAGACACCACTCTCGATGAAACGCAGGCAGGCAGGCAGGCAGGCAGGGAACAACGAGCAAAATGGCGAGGCAGCGAGGCGAAGAGTCATGCGAAGAGAGGCGACGCGCCGGACTAGCAGAAGGCCTGCACCGCCTGCACTTCGGCATTCGTTTTAGTTTGGCGCTAGTGTCGCGCTACGCCTGCACTGGTGAACTAGCGCTGCATGAGTGCAGCACTCTTTCTGAACTGCCTGGAACTAGTTCACGCAATGCAAGGTAAATCGAACAGACCTAGAAGCAATCTGAAAATCTGGGGTGTTTTATCGCTAAAACTTTATGGTGAGGGCATCATCAGACAAAGCGATAGCTTCATGTGCCTTTCGTTTGCCGTGAACGTGGGGCACAGCGCAGCGACAACAACGAATCGGTGGTGTAGTGAGAGGCTCCGCTTCGACGGGCGCCGCCATGTTGCCTGAACGTAGAGCAGCGTTGGGGCGCACGCTATTTTGGCGAAATAGCTTTCGCCGCTAACGTTAACCCAAGACGCAGGGCGGGGCTTGCGTTCCGCGCATGCGCACTTCGACGCCCCAAACTTCTTGGGCCCCCAAAGCTTGGGGCCCCCTATTCTAAAACTCCCTAATTGACATCGGTTGGGCGCAGACGGCGAGCTGCTGTCGGTCGTTGTTACGCCGTTCGCAACGGCGCGTCACGTCGCGCGCCCGGCAAGTAGCAGTCACGTCGAGAGCCCGCGACACCTCTGCCTGCGGAAGCCCCGACCGTGAACCTCCCGTTCGTGTCCTCATCTCCATCGCAAGGGGTGGTTTGACTCGCAGCCCCCTACGCAAATTACACCTAATCCTCTTTCACGCTTGGGGAAAGCATTTTTTCTGCAGCGAAGAACAGAAGCGCTGAGCCGATGCGCGCCACGATAGCCGACTCGTTCGTATCGAGTTCATCTAAACAGAAAGTCGTCGAGATGGGCTGACCTTGCTCAACTCGATTCTCTGACTCAAACTGCCGCTGTCAAGAAACACCACCTAAACAAGTTCACGTAAGCAAGGCTACATCGAGCCGCTGATACTGGAGCCACGAAGGATAGAGAAGCAGAACCGAAACCGGTCCCGGGTCAGTGATCGATCTAAGACCACATGCTGCAGCTTAACGTAGTACAATTACGTGTGCAAATAATTGGAAAACTTTGTTTTACTTTCTGATTTTTTATAAAGCTATTATTTTAGCCCTTTGTGGGACAGCGGGACTCATACGTCCCATTTTTTTCATGGTAATGTTTTGTTTTTTGAGCTGAAAACCGGTGAATTAATTTCGCTTAAATTTCCACTGCAACCTCCTGGATGTCCAAGGAAGCTGTTTTAATAGCAATGTTGTGTAGTGCGCCAGCCATGGCGCCAGCCCTCGCCGGCACAACTTACGCGTGCTTCTTCCCTACGCCTCCGGCAACGGGAGGTGAACGCCGCTGCGGTCGAAGTCTGCGGCGTCCCTTCAAAGGAACCCGACCGCACCCCGCGCGCCCCCGCATCTGGCGCGCTCTTTCCTTCTCCTCCCTTTTCCCTCTCGCAGCGGCGGGGCGCGCGTGTAGTGCGCCAGCCATGGCGCCAGCCCTCGCCGGCACAACTTACGCGTGCTTCTTCCCTACGCCTCCGGCAACGGGAGGTGAACGCCGCTGCGGTCGAAGTCTGCGGCGTCCCTTCAAAGGAACCCGACCGCACCCCGCGCGCCCCCGCATCTGGCGCGCTCTTTCCTTCTCCTCCCTTTTCCCTCTCGCAGCGGCGGGGCGCGCCTCCCGCGCTCCCCGCCGCAGCTCCGTTAATCAGAGAATAAACGGTTGAACAGAACAGACGTCTTGTCTTCTCTCAGGATCTCCGAGCAGCTTCCGCCCTACAATTGGTGACCCGGTTTTCGACGCCCATAAGAAACGTAGAGCCAAGCTTTTCTCCACGCTGAAGACAGGACGTCAACGCACGCAGCTGAAATGGAACAAAATCAGCCACTTACGCCCAACCTCAACCAGACAACGCCAGATGTGCCCGGCGAAGCCGTCTCTGCAGTCACAGTGCGTCTGCCACCGTACTGGGAACGCAACCCAGCCGTGTGGTTCCTGCAAGTGGAATCTCAATTCCAACTTTCGAGAATTTCTTCACAGAAGCAGAAATTTCATCACGTGGTCGGCGCACTGCCATCAACAGCTGCAGAGGAGGTGTCCGACATACTCACCTCCTTCAGCACCAATCCTCCGGCACATCCATATGATGACCTCAAGGCAGCCCTACTGCAACGAACGGCCGCGTCCGAAAGGACGAAAATACAGCAGCTTCTCTCCGCGGAGGAGCTCGGTGACCGGCGACCCAGTCAGCTCTTGCGGCGGATGACGCAGCTTCTCGGTAGCAGTGCGCAGGCCAAGGACAATGCAGTGCTGCGTGAACTTTTTCTGCAGCGCCTGCCGTCCAACGTCCAAATGGTGCTTGCCACAGCCACAACCATGGACTTAACATCACTCGCCGCGCTAGCCGATAAGGTGATGGAAGTGGCCACCCCGCACTTGACCGTCGCTACCGTCAGCACGCCCACACAGTCGTCGCCGTTGGCCGTCCCCATCACCACTCCTCAGCCGTCGCATGTTGCATCCACCACCGCTACGCCTTCCGAAGTTGACCGCCTTTGTCAGCAGCTCGAAAAACTGATTGCGGCAACCACACACTCAGAGCCGCCTCTACGCCGTGGACGCCAACGTCACCGCTCCTCAACGCCTCGACAGCGCGGACAGAGTGAGCGAAGTCCATCCACAGGCCCACGCATCTGCTATTACCATCGTCGCTTCGGCGCCAACGCCCGGCACTGCCTCCTGCCTTGCAGCTGGACGGAAAACCGGCCGGCCGACCACTAGCGGCGACGAGCGGTCTGTGCCGAGAAGAGTGTCGCCTTTTCCACGTCTACGACAGAACCACCGGACAGAAATTCCTTATTGACACCGGGGCCCAGGTGAGCGTTCTCCCAGCCACAAAAGCAGAGCGTGCTTCCGCTGCAATTTCGTACCTGCAAGCAGTGAACGGAACGCGCATACCTGTTTACAAACAGCGCTCTGTGACGCTCAACCTCGGGCTTCGAAGGGTCTTCCGGTGGGTATTTCTAGTCGCCGACGTTGGTTCTGCGATAATTGGTGCCGACTTTCTAACGAAGCACGAGCTCCTCATCGACGTCAAGCGGAAGCGTCTCATTGACTCCGCAACTAAACTCTTTATTCACGGCATAGCAGCGCGCGCAACTACCGATGTAGCACCCTCATGTGCTACAGTTGCCAAAGAGCCGTTTGCAGCCCTGATTAATGAATTTCCAAAGCTAACGTCACCCCCGGATTGGACTCAACCCGTCTGCCACGACGTTCAGCACCACATCATAACATCGGGACCACCTGTTTTCTCTCGCCCACGACGCCTGGCTCCGGACAAACTCAAGGTGGCCCGTGCAGAATTCGAGCATATGCTGGAACTTGGCATTATTAGACCTTCATCCAGCAGCTGGGCATCTCCACTCCATCTTGTCCCGAAGAAGTCAGGAGATTGGAGACCATGCGGAGACTATCGTTTTCTGAACACCAAGACCGTCCCGGACCGATACCCATTGCCCAACATACAAGATTTCACGTCTTCTCTGCACGGTGCAACCATCTTTTCAAAAATCGATCTTGTTCGGGCATATCATCAAATCCCTGTAACAGAAGAAGATATCCCCAAAACAGCGATCACGACACCATTCGGACTGTTTGAATTCTTGAGAATGCCATTCGGACTTCGCAACGCTGCGCAGACCTCCCAGCGTTTCATCGACTCCGTCGTACGTGGCCTTCCCTTCGTGTTCGCCTACGTGGATGATATTCTCGTGGCAAGTTCATGTATCGAAGAACACCTGTACCACCTCCGCCAACTTTTCGAGCGTCTTTCGACTAACGGCATTGTTGTCAACACCGAAAAGAGTGAGTTTGGGCAACCAGCTCTCGTATTCCTCGGCCATCACCTGGACAACAACGGCATCCGCCCGCTTCCCGAAAAAGTGAAAGCAATCACCGAGTTTCCCAAGCCCACTTCAAGCACGAAGCTCCGCCAGTTTCTTGGCCTCGTAAATTTTTACCGCCGATTTATCAGAAACTGCGCCACCCTGCTTGAACCACTTGACCGTATGCTGTGCGGCAAGCACTCGGCGAAAACACTACACTGGGACACCACTGCGGACGATGCCTTCAATGCCATCAAGCGCGCTCTGGCCGACGCCACTCTACTCGCCCACCCAAACCCCGATTATCCGCTGGCACTCATGACAGACGCTTCCAACACAGCGCTCGGAGCTGTCCTTCAGCAGCAGGTCAGTGGCGTGTGGCAACCCCTCGCATTCTTCTCAAAACGCATGACTCCTGCCCAGACACGATACAGTGTTTTTGGCCGCGAACTTCTCGCCATATACCTGGCAGTGCGTCATTTCCGCCACTTGCTTGAGGGCAGAGCATTTACCATTTTCACGGATCACAAGCCTCTTACTTACTCAATTGGCCGTTCTGCATCCCTATATACGCCACGGGAAGTGAGACAACTTTCCTTCATATCTGAGTTTTCGACTGACATCCGACACATCAGTGGTGCCGACAACACCCCGGCTGACGCCCTCAGTCGCGTCGATGCCGTCACGCGCAGTCGTTCCGAAACATCGACTTCGTCCTCCTTTCCCTTCGACATACATGAACTGTCTGCAGCGCAAGCAAGCGACCCCGAGCTGTCCCGCCTACGTACAGCGCAAACATCCCTGAAGCTCGAGACAGTCCTCATTGAAGACGTGCCAATCGTTTGTGATACCTCCACAGGTACGCCAAGGCCCGTTTTGCCCATCGATTTCCGCAAGAAAATCTTCGAATCCTTGCACACCCTTTCCCATCCTGGAATTCGTGCAACTCAAAAGCTGATCAAATCCCGCTTTGTCTGGACCCGCATGAACACCGACATTCGCGACTGGGTCCGCGCGTGTGCACCCTGCCAACGTGCGAAAGTACACCGGTACCCTGTGCCCCCAACGCAGCGCTTCCTGCAGCCCGACGAACGCTTCGCAGTAGTCCATATCGACATCGTTGGCCCCCTACCCCACTGCCAAGGTTACCGGTATTTATTGACATGCATCGATCGCTTCACCCGATGGCCTGAGGCTACACCAATCGCCGACATCACAGCAGCCACTGTCGCCGCGGCCTTCGTCTCCACTTGGGTAGCGCGGTTCGGCTGCCCCACAACCATCGTCACGGACCGCGGTCGGCAGTTCGAGTCATCGCTTTTCACAGAACTCCTCAAACTGCTCGGAGCAGCAAGGCTACGGACTGCATCTTACCATCCACAAACAAACGGACTCGTAGAGCGTTTCCATCGGCACCTCAAAGCAGCACTTACGGCGCACGGACCCCCCGTCAAGTGGCTCGAAGCTCTTCCGCTCACACTGCTCGGAATCCGATCTGCCTTCAAAGAAGACCTTTCGTGCGCCTGTGCCGAGCTTGTTTACGGAACCTCTCTTCGTCTTCCAGCCGATTTCTTGGAAAGCACGAAACCCGCCGTCCCGTCCACAGCAAGTGAATACGTCGACAGGCTCCGGCATATCCTCCGCCACCTTCAACCACAGCCGACGCGAGAACACCAACGCACTGTGTATGTGACTCCAGACTTAAAGACAGCAACCCATGTTTTCGTGCGTTACGGCCCTGTGCGTGGTTCCCTCCAACCCCATTATCTCGGCCCCTTCCGCGTCCTTGAGCGCCGTCCTTCCACTTTCCTGGTAGACTTGAACGGAACACGAGATGCAGTGGCGCTCGAACGACTCAAGCCAGCGTACATCGAGGCCCCAGTCTCTTGCGTTTCGGCGCCTGCACTTGCGACAGCCCCATTCATTTCCGACCGACAGCAAGCTCCTCCGGCTCGTCGCGTCCACTGGCATCCCAGCTGCCCAAAGAAGTAAATCGTTCGTCGCCTTGGCTTCCTCTCTCGGGGGGGAGCCGTGTAGTGCGCCAGCCATGGCGCCAGCCCTCGCCGGCACAACTTACGCGTGCTTCTTCCCTACGCCTCCGGCAACGGGAGGTGAACGCCGCTGCGGTCGAAGTCTGCGGCGTCCCTTCAAAGGAACCCGACCGCACCCCGCGCGCCCCCGCATCTGGCGCGCTCTTTCCTTCTCCTCCCTTTTCCCTCTCGCAGCGGCGGGGCGCGCCTCCCGCGCTCCCCGCCGCAGCTCCGTTAATCAGAGAATAAACGGTTGAACAGAACAGACGTCTTGTCTTCCCTGAGGATCTCCGAGCAGCTTCCGCCCTACAGTTGTATTGAGCGGCACACTTACCACACAGGCGTGCGTCTCAAGCGAACTGTTCTACTTGCGCGCGGTGCATGCTGTTTTCAGCAGATTTTGGCACTGTCCAGCCGGTTGATTATGAACGACAAGTTTCAAAAGTTTTCTTTTTACTGACTAGTTCTTAAATGTGCTTTATACATCATTTTCGTTTGTCCTGTGTGTACCGTTTTCAAAAAAAAATTTGCATAGTCAAATTCAGCATTCCTCATCCATATATTTCGGGAAGCATATCCAGTCTAAAGCTCTTTTGCCGCTCATCGGTGGATGGGAGTTTCATTCTCTTTCATGCACGGAAGTCTCTGTCCATGCAGGAAGTAGTTGAGCTGGTGTTTAGACTCCTGGACGACTTACGTGGTAGTGAAAAACATGCCGACAGGGCGGAGAATCAGGATGATGCAAATCCATCGTTAGCGACTCATATGTCCCACTTTTTTCGTGGTTACACAGACTTTTGCGGTTAAAACCGCTCGAATCAATTTCGTTTTTACTTTTGCTGCCATCTCGTGGATGTTCAAAGAAGCTGTCTTGATGGTTCTTTACAAGAGCGCCGAGCGGAGGCAGCACATACCTGTGCCTCAAGCGAACCGATCCCCTTGCGTGCGTTGTGTGCGGTTTTCAGTAGATTTTGGCGCGCTTTTCAGCCGGTATTCGCCATGAAGGGTAAGTTTCAACCATTCTTTTTACTGACGAAATCTGCAAATAATGCCCTTTTGTGCTATCCTGTGCTATGCCCTTTTGTGCTATGTTCATTCTCTGAAATTGACTGAGTGCTGGACATAGATCGATATTTTTTAGATTTTTTTATCATAGAAAGTAGGCTTTTGTATTCTCCTTACTTTGTTGTTGGTATGCGCACCCTTCTGTACAAAATAAAATTACTTTTTTTTCTTGAGCGACTGTGCTTTAGAGGTCAGCGGGACACATATGTCCCACTTTCTCAAACGCACTCATGGTGCGGTGGGACTCCTGTGTCCCACTTTTATCTCGAAAACCGCTAACTCTAGAGAATTCAAAATTTGCATACTTCATAAAAAGCTGATAAGAACAAGAATCCCGCCCTGAACAGCCGGTGTGCATTGCTCACAACTTCATGTCTCATAAAGGGTTAGGGTAAATGAAAGTTAAATAAAAATCTACGTTTCTAAATATCGTAAGATGACGTAATCCAGTAATGCGTGCGCAGGCCGACGGCGCCGCATGGTCGCTTCATGAGTGCAAAAGGCAGCGATTTAGAAATGGCTTCAATAAATAGAGACGCAATATTGAGCCGAAATATTTCGGAATCAGCATGTCTAATGTTTATGGAAGCAGTAAAAATTTAAACCAGGTAGCTTCATTTTCTTTTCACAACCCCTTTAAGTGACCTATCCGCGTACGTAGGCAAAGTAGCAACGACAACACTGTAGTTTTTGTGCCAGCTTTAGCATTTTCCTCCTTTTTCATAGTTTTCTTCCTTCAAAAACAAAACAAAATCCTGTATTTCTTGTCATATACACCACTAAGTTCAGAACAAAAAATGTTTCTCCAGTGCAGAGTTCAAGCACTTTGACTTACTGTCACCAGATGGCGCCACTATGTATAAAACCTCTCGCTGCGCGCGGATAGCGAAGGGTGTCTTTGTTGTGCTGATAGGTGGCGCTTAGATGCAGTTTCAAATAGAGTCACTGGAAAAAATTTCAGAGTACCGCATTCCTGTTCCCCGCGCCGCCGACGCGGTCATTGGCCCAACCGTACCACGTGATCTTGGGGTGCCATATACCTTCCAAGCGCCGGTCGGGCCGGCTGAGAAGAGCGCAGGTTCCGTTTCTCGTGTTGCAACTGTCGCTCTCGTGTTTGATACTGAAGAAATCATGCCTGGCTGCTGCGCCTTCGGATGCAGAAACCGAACCGAGTCCGAAAAGACTTTTTTCTCGATTCCGACCGGGAAAAATGACCGAGAGCGTCGTTCTGCGTGGTTGCACAGAATCGGCCAGGAGAACTTCAAGCCTTCAAAAAACACACGCTTATGCGAGGTAAGTGCACCTTGCTTGTGCTTTTTTGGTACTGTTTTAGAAGGTATGTAAGCGCAGTGCACGCGGTGTAAGCGATAGGATGCTAAGAAAATAGGAGTTCACAGCAAGGCGGTCGCGCATGTCGCGCAGGGATCGATCGCGGCTTGCCCGCTTGACGCGGGTACACGTGTACACGCTTGTTACTCAGCAGACGCGGCTCTTCCGACTATTCCGTGCTTGTGGCACGCGAAGGCACATTTGTCGCGCGAGAATTCCGCGTCCTAACGTGCACCAAGCACTCGCACGATCTTTCCGCTCCTCGAGTCACTCGACCCATGGCGCTTGTTTTTCGCGGACCGTGACGATCGCAGTCAATAAAAGCATGGTCGGGCATGTCCTACGTTCACATAACGGCCGCTTTCTGTTCAGTTGTGTTGGGACTGGTAGAAAAATAGAAATAGGTAAAATGTTAGCAATCCTTGAAGCTGCGTGTTTGCGGCGACATGCGTGTTTACATCCCAAATGAGCTATTTTAAGTGTCACTGCGTAAACTTAGAAACCTTTATAACGTATTCTTTTTCTTCACCTCTTTATTTGGGTGTTTCAGCTTATTGTTACAGCTGTCTTCCATGTTTTTCTTGTTCCACATATTTGAAACAGGGCTTCACTCGAAAAAGCCCTGGGAGCCTCCTTGGGCAGCCCAGCATTCGGGTGACCAGCATCACTCTTCTAACTATCGAACAAACATTTGCAGGACCACTTTTGTGCTGAAGACTTCGAGAAGCCTCGAGTGGATCGGAAGCAGAAGCTAATGTCAAGTAGTTTCGTCCTGCTTGAACGAGACGGCGGTCCCATGGCGGTCCACGATGCTCACTGCCCAAAAGCACGAGCTTGTCTCTTTGCTGCTCGGAGTGGCGAAATGTTTCCTTCGTAGCTTGCTCCGCGGAAGGGGGGAAAAGGCGTGCACAAGCTCCCGATAGCAGCGCTAAGATGCTGTTCACAATCATAGCACAGTTCCTGCAGTAAACGCAACCGCGGAGCAAAACAACCGCCGGCTGCATTACTTCGCACATAATAACAATATTTTTTTTCTCTCTTCTGAGTAACCATTGTCTCCGAGCACGAAGTATTTGCGCTTCAGTGAACACTCAACCCGATATGTCACCGAATATCAAGCTCTTCCAACACGGCGACCTTCCTGCGACGCAGTCGGCTTGGAAGGTAAATGGCAGTGGCCGCTCAGTGTTGCCAGTCAAATTCCGAGCTTTGCGGTACTCTGAAATTTTTTTCAGTGACTCTAGTTTCAAAGATGCCGTTCTTTGACAGTTCACAGCCGTGCTGTGCGGACGTAGGTTTAGGAGCTCTTCCGATCACGCGTGGAGACCGGGACCGGACCGACTGCGAGAGCGACTGCGTAAAATAGATGAGTACTTTCCTTTAATATTTTTAAAAATGTGTTTAGTTTTTTAGGCTATTAGGGGAAGTGCAGGTTAAGGAATAGAATTTAGGTCAGTGACCTACATTCGGCCGGAAGTTTTTTTTTTCAGTGTTTTTTGTGCGTTATCTTTTAGAGAGATGCCTATTTTTTTCTAAGTGATCGATCGGCATTTGCGGTAGGCAGAATTTTATTTTATTTGTGCACGTGTTTTCAAGTTTTTTTTTTGTCTTGAGCCTGTAGATATCTTAGCATTTGGTGGAAGCAATAATCGAGTGTTGCTAAGATGGTTAAGCTACTGAAGGTTAGTTGTACGGAGTGTGAGGCGTCGGTGAATTTAAAAGAAACGCGGTTCGATTCCGTGGAGGAGGCCGAAGGTGCAGATTTTATGTGCAAATTCTGCGAATTAGGTGCACGCCTGGGCAGGGCTGAACAGGCGAACAGCGAACTAGTGCTAAGGATGGATGCTCTAGAAACAGAGTTACAGATAGAGAGGGCAGAGAAGCGCAAGCTTCAAGAACAGCTTTGTCAGTTGGAGTCAAAAACGGCTGACACCGCCACTGGAAGCCACAATGGCGGGGATTCCAGCGCCAGCCACGTGGATGAGGCTTGCACTGGCATGGACAGCGAGAAGCCGGTAGGTCAGACATGTTCAGGCAGGAACAGCTACGCACAGGTGGCAGCTGGGAAGTCGAGAGGCGATACTGAGAAGGGGTACGAGCTAATTCCAGGAAATGAGGTCATAGTCGCTGATAAGAGGCAGCAAGATCCCGAAGTTAGGAGGGAGGGGCAGAGTACACTAGTGCTTATCGCTGGTGACTCAAACATGAGGCGCTGCAAAAGAGCTATTCTGGAACGGGTAAACGGTGATAGGCGGGTAGTAGTCGGGTTGTTTCCAGGAAGGACAATGGACGATCGATGTTCTGAGAGCGACTAAAAGGGAACTTTCCGAGAATGTTGCAAGGCGTAACTTGGTAGTTGTAGCGGCGGGGCTAAATGATGTCCTGAATGGTAACGCCGCACAGGTAGGGAAAAGATTAGCTGAGGGAGTTGACGGTACAAGGGCGATAGCACAGCAAGCGCAGATCGTGGTGTGTACAGTGCCGGAGGTACAAGGAAGGAATGTAGAGGTTGCTCGGTTCTGGCAGAGGGCCTCGGTTCTGGCAGCCTTGACGTCATAGGAAGCATAAGAGGGTTCTCACAAAGCTTCCACCCTCGCCGTTCGATGACGTTCTACGTCACATCAGCGGTAACTCAGGACGTGCTACGTCCGCCGCTTAAGAACGTGGGTGGCGCTGATGGACACTCTCAAGGTTAGGTTATTTGTAAACATAAATACCCCCGAAAGCAGAAGATTTGACAGCCGTCGCCGTAGCTCAGCGGTAGAGCACCGGACGCGTAATTCGGAGGTCGTGGGTTCGGATCCCACCGGCGGCATGTGGTTTTCTCTTCTGCTTTTCTAATCAAATAGCTTTAATCGATAACTTATTCAATAATATTCGAAATCGAACAACAGCACAAAATAAATAAATTAATTAAATATCCCCTCTGTCCCTTGGTTTCTGTGGCTGTTGGCTTCTCTCAATCGAGAGATAAGGCAGTTAAGCCTCGAGAAAGGCTTTGAGGTGGTAGACATAAACAAGGAAGTGCACAGAGCAGGTTTGGGCAGAGACTTTGGACGAGATGGCATCCATTTCAGTGGAAGGGAAGAAGAGATTGTCTTGTGAACGTTGTGGCATTGCCTACACGCATAACACCCACTACGGCAACACTTCTTGATTTCCTGATTACAAATAACGCAACAAATGTGCTCTCAACCGGGGTTATTAATTATGCTATTAGTGACCACCTGCCTGTTTACATCGTATGTAATAGTGTGCCTGTATTAAAATCAAACTGTAAACAAACAAATGTAAAAATACAGCAGATCACCTCAACTACGTTAGAAACATTTCGACGCAAAATAATGAACGTCAATTGGGAACCAGTTTTTGCTGCATTGACTGCTGACATAGCGTTTAGTTGTTTTCTGAAGATATTCGCTTCTATATATCGTAACAGTTTTCCGTACAAAGATGTAAAGAAACCAAAACGAGCTCGTAAACCCTGGATTACCTCGCATATTCTTCGAATGATTGCCAGGAAAAATTCCCTCTATCAGAAGTTCTTACAAAGCCGCAGTCCAGAACCGTGGGCAACATTCAAGAGGTACCGAAACAACCTGAACTTAACTTTAAGAAAAGCGAGGAATGCATATCACCTTAACATGTTCGCTGGTTTGACCGATCAAAAGAAAGTTTGGAATAGGTTGAATCGAGTCTTGAACCCTAACTCTACAAATACAATTGACAGTATTACAATGGAAGGCATTAGTTATAGCGGACTCGCACTCGCAAACAAGTTTAATAGCTATTTCAGTGTACTTGTTGATAGTGAACACAATAATATGGCATTGGATTACATTACGAATCATACAAGTAACAGTATTTTTATAACATGTTGTGACGAAAATGAGGTGCTTAATATTGTCACGACCAGAGGAGCCGTGAAGGTAGACGTCGAGAAGAACCCAAGACCGGGAGCCCTTTTTTTAATTATGGAGCCAGCTTCCACGACGCAGAACAGAACAGCGCGCCACGAGAGCCCACTGCCGCTTCGTCGTCGTCTTCGACTCAGCGCGGAGGCCACGCGGCGCGTTAGGCGCGTGGCATTATTCCCCCCCGCGAAAGCAAACATCGTCTCGATGTGGAATGGGGTATGTACAGTGAGGGGAGGAGGAACAAAAAAAAAAGACTGGGGGTGAGGTGAATTATACAGTGCGCTCTAGATGACATGCAGGGAGAGTCAAGTTCACACGTGGGGTAAGGGGAAAAGGTACGAAACAGCGTGAACACAGCGCTCAGTCACGCGAAAAGTACGGCTTTAAGCGCACTACATGCACGATTTCAGGCCGTTGACGCTGAGGGCCGGCGACCACAGTTCCATGGGGGACAACTTCGTAGTTGACGCTGTTCAGGCGGCGCAGGACTCTGTACGGGCCAAAATACCTATTTAAAAGCTTTTCGCACAATCCCTTGCGGCGCACTGGTGTCCACACCCACACGTGGTCGCCCGGCTCGTAGTGCACGTCCCTGTGCCGAAGGTTATAGTGTCGGGCATCGGCGGATTGCTGGTCCTTGATGTGCAAGCGGGCCAGCTGACGGGCCTGCTCTGCTTGCTCCACGAAGTGGCCAGCTTCAGGGGGAAGCTCTGCGTCGCCGTACGGCAGCATGGCGCCTAGCATCATGCGGAACTCCCTGCCATACACGAGACGGAACGGGGTGAACTGGGTGGTTTCCTGCGTCGCGGTATTATATGCGAAGGTGACGTACGGCAAAACCTCATCCCAGGCTTTGTGTTCAACGTCGACGTACATCGAGATCATGTCCGCCAATGTTTTGTTGAGCCGTTCCGTTAGACCATTGGTTTGGGGATGATACGCTGTTGTTGGTCGATGAGCAGTATGGCTAAGCGCTAAGATGTCACGTAGGAGTCGGGCTGTAAACGCCTTGCCTCGGTCAGTAATGATGGCCGATGGGGCGCCGTGTCTAAGCACGATGTCGTGCATAAAGAAGTGGGCAACTTCGGCGGCAGTACCTCGCGCCAGGGCCTTCGTTTCAGCGTAGCGGGTCAAGTAGTCTGTGGCGACTACGATCCACTTGTGGCCGGAATACGAGAGAGGAAATGGCCCCAGAAGGTCCATGCCGACTCTGTCGAATGGTATTTGTGGCGGCTCGATGCACTGAAGCAGTCCAGGAGGCTTGAGCGCGGGTTTTTTTCGCCGCTGGCATTGCCGGCATGTCCGGACATAATGCTTGACACTTGAAGTTAGGTTGGGCCAGTAATAGTTCTGCCGGATTCGGGATAAGGTGCGGGTAACTCCAAGGTGGCCGGAAGTCGGTTCATCATGGCAGGCAAGGAGGACTTCATCCCGCAGATCAGACGGTATGACGAGCAGGTAAGTTGTCGGACTTGAAGTAGAGTTCTTTTTATAAAGCACCCCTCTCCGCAGGCAGAACGACGATAGTCCACGAGCTAGGTTTCGTGGTATTTCAGGGCACCCACCTTCGAGATGTTCGATGAGCAGACGGAGCTCGGCGTCGGCACGCTGTCTGGAAACGAGCTCAGATGTGCTGACCACTCCAAGGAAGCTATCATCGTCGGTGGTGTCTTGCGGAGGAGGTTCGACGGGAGCGCGTGACAAGGTATCAGCGTCGGTGTGTTTCCGGCCTGACTTGTAGGTGACGGTGAAATCGAATTCCTGCAGGCGTAATGCCCAACGTGCTAGGCGGCCGCAAGGGTCCTTTAAATTTTTCAGCCAGCACAGCGAGTGGTGGTCGGTGACGATACGAAACGGTCTGCCATAGAGGTATGGGCGGAACTTGGCGGCGGCCCAGACTACCGCTAAACATTCTTTTTCCGTGGCAGAGTAGTTCAACTCAGCACGCGACAGCGCGCGGCTGGCGTAGGCAATTACTTTGTCGACACCGTTTTGCCGCTGAACTAGAACGGCGCCAAGACCGACGTTGCTCGCATCCGTGTGCACCTCCGTATCGGCATCTTCGTCGAAATGTGCCAGGATGGGCGGTGATTGGAGTAGGCGTCGTAACTCGTCGAAGGCAGTCTGTTGTTCGTTGCCCCAGGAAAATGACGTGTCATCACGGGTTAGGAGAGTCAGAGGGCTGGCGAGCTGGGCGAAGTTTCTAATGAAGCGGCGATAATAGGAGCACAGGCCCAGAAAACGTCGGACTGCTTTTTTGTGGGAGGGGACCGGAAAGGCAGCAACGGCAGCAAGCTTCTCTGGGTCAGCGCGGATTCCGTCAGCACTAATGACGTGCCCGAGGAACTTCAGTTCGGTGAACCCAAAGTGGCATTTTTCTGGTTTGAGGGAGAGGTTGGCGGATCGAACGGCTTTGAGGACAGTCCTGAGGCGGTGCAGATGTTCCGTGAACGTTGCGGAAAAAATGATGACATCGTCAAGATAAACAAGACAGGTCTGCCACTTCAAACCGGTGAGAACGGTGTTCATCATTCTTTGGAACGTGGCAGGAGCACAGCAGAGCCCGAATGGGAGGACGCGAAATTCATACAGCCCGTCCGGTGTAATGAATGCGGTTTTCTCACGGTCCCTCTCATCAACTTCTATCTGCCAATAACCACTTCTGAGGTCGACCGAAGAGAAGTACTTGGCTTGACGAAGTCGGTCGAGGGAGTCGTCGATACGCGGGAGCGGGTACACGTCTTTCTTGGTCACACTGTTCAGCTTCCTGTAGTCGACGCAGAACCGTAGTGTCCCGTCTTTCTTTTTCACGAGGACGACAGGAGACGACCACGGACTGCTTGACGGTTGGATGACGCCGTCTGTGAGCATCTCTTCGACCTGTGTTTGAATAGCATCTCGCTCACGAGGGGACACACGATAGGGCTGCTGATGGATGGGTCGGGCTCCTTCATGCGTGATAATGCGGTGTTTAACGATTGACGTTTGGCGCACTTTGGACGACGACGTGAAACACGCACCAAACTCCCGCAAGAGGTCCTGGAGTTGCCTCTTTTCAGTGGGTGGAAGGCCAGGATTTATGTCTACGCTGGTGACCGCTTCGGCGTCAGCTCCAGGTGTGTCCTCCGCACAAGCAAAGCATTCGGCCACTTCCTGAACATGGTCGACGTAAGCGATGGCTGTGCCACGGAACAGATGTCGATGTTCATTGCAGAAGTTGGTGACAAGGACCTCTGTACAACCTTCATGAAAGGATCCAAGGCCCCGTGCCACCGCAACCCCCTTAGTGAGTACGAGGGAGACATTAGGCTCGACAACCCGGAGTCCCCTATGTGGCTCGTCGCAGGTAACTCTCGTGAGAATGCTGGCACGTGGTGGCACCGTAACGTTATCGTCGGCGACTCGCAGGGCGGACCGAGAACCCTGGTGCGCTGGTTCTTCTGTGGCCATTGCGGTAGAAAACGTCACCAAGCGGTTCGGGAGGTCTATGATCGCACCGTGCTCGCGAAGAAAGTCGATGCCAAGGATGACGTCGCGAGAACATTCGCGGAGAACGAGAAACGTGGCAACGAATGTGCAGCCTCGAACCGTAACCCGGGCCGCACACATGCCGAGTGGTGCGACAAGATGTCCGCCTGCCGTGCGTATGTCGGGACCGCCCCAGGGTGTCGTCACTTTTTTCAGGGCCGTCGCAAGCCGTCCGCTAAGGATAGAGTAATCTGCGCCCGTATCGACCAACGCGCTAACCTCCTTTGTGTCGACGAGAACAGGGATATCCAAAGAGACCCTTCCTTCAGCGCGGCCCGTCGATGGCTGTTGTGGATGACTCAGTCGGTGCGGCGGCGGAAACTGGTCGGCGACTGGGGTTGCGTCGTCGGGTCGATTCAAGCGGCGGGTTGAGGGAAACTCTTCGGCGATGCGGCGTTCGGCGTCGGGGCGATTGGGTACGTGCGGCGGCGGAAGCGGGTCGGCGATTGGGGTTAGGGCATCGCGGCGAGTCGAAAGGCGCGTCGGGGAAAACTGCGCAGCGTTGCGGCATCCGACGTCGGGGCGATTAAGTTGCTGCGGCGGTGGAAGCTTTGCGTCGGAACGGCGTTCGGCGGCCTCGCCTCCAAAGGCCGCCGGAGCTAGTTTTCCCGACGAGGGCTCGAGGAACCACGTTGTCCTGAGGCGAAACGGGACCCAGAGGGCGAAGACCGGCGTGGAGAGGGCGATCGCGACTCGCGGCGCGGAGGAGACGGTGAACTACGCTGGCGGGTGACATACTCGGCGATGTCTTGAGGGCGCTCTCCAGGGCGTGGACGGGGGCTGTCGACAGAAAAACCGCGTAGTCCCATTTCGCGATAGGGGCACCGCCGGTAGAGATGGCCGGCCTCACCACAGTGGTAGCAGAGCGGGCGTTGATCCGGAGTGCGCCAGAGGTCAGTCTTCCGCGGTGCCTGGCGCCGATCCGCCCAGTAAGGAGTAGGCTGAGCAGAGTGCACCGCGACCAATGGTGCGGTGTAAGGCAAAGGCCCAGGAGATGGGGCCGTGCGGCGCACGACGTCCGCGTACGTGACTGGCTGGACCGGAGTCGGGTACGGCGCGGGATCGTATGGAGTCGGTTGCGGCGCCGGCACAACTGCAGCGTCTGGTGCTCTGAGGGCCTGCCGGACTTCCTCGCGGATGACGCTGGTGACGGAATCGACGCGAGGGGCAAAGGTTCCTTGAAGGTGCTGCAGCTCCTCGCGGACCACTGAACGGATGAGTTCGCGAAGGGAGTCCGGATTCGTCCTGGGATCATGGTCGAATCGGTCCAACGTTGACAGTGTCGACGACGGACGCAGTTGCCGGGCGTACTGTTGCGATCTCTGCTGCAGCAATTTCTCCATGTGGACGGCCTCGGCCAGAAACTCCGCGACGGTGTTGGGCGGGTTCCGCACGAGGCCGGAAAAGAGCTGGTCTTTCACGCCGCGCATGAGGTGCCGCAGCTTTTTTTCTTCAGGCATGGCCGGATCGGCGCGATGGCAAAGACGCGTCACATCCTCGACGTACATGGCAACACCCTCATTGGGGAGCTGAATTCTAGAGGACAGGGTGCGCTCCGCGCTCTCCCGGCGGTCGCTGTTGGCGTACGTACTCAGGAGCTGACGTCGAAAGTCCTGCCACGTCGAGAAAGTAGCCTCACGGTTTTCGAACCAGGTACGTGCAGAGTCCTCAAGGCTAAAGTACACGTTACGCAGCTTTGTAGCGGCGTCCCAGCAGTTGAAGGTCGCAACCCGTTCGTAGTGCGCCAACCAATCTTCGGCATCTTCAAACAGGTCACCGTGAAAGGGCTTAGGCGTTCGTGGGGTCTGAAGAGTGAGATAGGTAGGGCTGGCTGCAGGAACAGTCGGAGGCAGGGCGGGTATTGGCGTCGCCATGAGTGTAGGGGTAGTCGAGGGCTCACCGACAAAAGGGAGGGCCTCGGGGGACAAGCCTCGGATCCTCCGGCTGGCACGATGGACAGGGGTGGTCACAAGAGGCGGGCGTGTCGAGTCGTCCTCAGGAGGAGGGAGCATACCCCGCACCTCCACCAGTGTCACGACCAGAGGAGCCGTGAAGGTAGACGTCGAGAATAACCCAAGACCGGGAGCCCTTTTTTTAATTATGGAGCCAGCTTCCACGACGCAGAACAGAACAGCGCGCCACGAGAGCCCACTGCCGCTTCGTCGTCGTCTTCGACTCAGCGCGGAGGCCACGCGGCGCGTTAGGTGCGTGGCCATATATATAAAGGCATGAACAATACAAACAGTGAAGATGCTTTTGGACTTAAAATGAAACCTGTTATGTACGTCTTGGACATTATCTGCCCAATTTTAACTTATATTTATAACTTGTCTTTGACTACCGGCATTTTCCCTTCGGACATGAAAATAGCAAAAGTAGTTGTTCTTTATAAAGGTGGTTCGAAAAATGATCTTGGTAATTATAGACCAGTGTCTATATTGCCTATTTTTTCTAAGGGCTTGGAAAAAACAATACATTTACGACTTTCCAATTTTCTTGAAAAATACAACGTGATAACTCCAAGACAGTTTGGATTTAGACCTAAGTCCTCTACTGAAATGGCTCTCCTGAAGCAAAAAGAAATAATCTTAAATAACATTGAATGTAAACAAATAACCCTTGGAATATACATAGACTTCTCCAAAGCCTTCGATAGGATTCATCACGAAACTCTTCTTAAACTTTCTGCATACGGTGTCCGGAACAAGGCACTATCTCTTATCACCAGCTATTTAACTGACCGATATCAGTACGTTTCTATAGATAATCATCGCTCTACTTATAATAAAATAAAGCATGGTGTACCTCAAGGAAGCATCCTTGGTCCCTTATTATTTAATGTATATATTAATGACTTAGTACAGATTGACTCCGAAACAGAATACGTAATTTACGCTGACGACACTACTTTATTTCTGTCTGGCACCAACGCGAATGATATAGTAGAAAAGGCTAACAGCGTGTTGGGCAAACTTAACTCATGGTCTGAAAAAAATTCCCTACTAATAAACACACGGAAAACAAAGGCGATATTTTTTAGAGCTAAAAATGTCAAATGGGCTGTACATACAGATTTAGTATTGGGTGGTAATATGATAGAAATAACTAATGTTGTAAAAACACTTGGCGTTCACTTCAATGAATTTATGCTATGGGACTACCACATCGAGCAAATGGAGAGTAAGCTAGCTCGCGTTGTCGGCATACTCAGAAGGTTAAAGTGCATGATACCTACTAGGACAAAACTTGTTATTTACCATGCCCTCTTTGACTCTCATGTTAAATATTGCCACTTGGTCTGGGGTACAACGACGCAAACTAATATTCAGAAGGTTTTGACATTACAAAAAAATGCAGTCAGAGCAATTGCGGGTGCCACATACTTAGCACATACGAGTGCTCTATTTGCAAAATACCGCATTATGGATGCAAGGGTTATTCATCAGTACCGTGTAATTCAGCAGTACAAATCTCAGGTACATAGTGACACCACATTTTTTGCTGACCTTGCGAATCTACGGGAAAATACCGCTGTTCACAACACAAGACACTACGAATATTGGTATGTACCTTGTCCACGCACAAATTACGGTTTTCAAACTCTCAGGTATGTGTTGCCATCTTTCCTTAATAGTAACGCTTTCCCTAATCAATCCATTCTTTCCGTTTCATATAACGCTGTCAGAAATATGTTCTTACAAAAGAATGAATCATATCCAACTGTAAAATAAACAAAGTGTCCATGTGCTGTGATTAAACTATCATTTGCGTGTGTGTAACAGTACCGAGACTATTCTGGTGATCTGTTATGAAGATATTGTACATATTTGTTATTTCATGCATTCTCTTGCTATTGTTTTACTGCTGTCTGTCATCGCCGTGCCAAGCCGCTACGGGAGATGGGAGCTTTGTCAAGCCGCGTGCGCGGCTTTTTTTCCTTTCTCCTCAGCCATTGTACATGACTGAAATAAATGCACTGAACTGAACTGAAGATAGGCTGGCGCCTGGGAGGCCGAGCGGTAGCTTTTTTAGGGGGTCCACGGTGGCTCAGGGCGTAGGGGTAGGTAGAATCGATGTAGTAAATGTAACAATGGCGGCTGAGCCCAACAAAATGGCCACTAGGAGGCCCAGAAAGAAAACTACGAAAAAGAAACTTAATGCCAGGATCAATTACATAAACATGCAAGGGGGTAGAAAGAGAGCGAAATGGCTAGAAATAGAACAGCAGTTAAAGGACGAAGCAGTATAGTTGTGTACGCTCTATACGAGACACATCTGAAGGAGCTAGAAGATTCACCTTTAATCAATGGCTATGTCTGGGAAGGGTGCAACAGAACAACAACGGAGAAGAAGGCAGGAAGAGTAGGTATGCTGATACATCAAGGAACAAATTGGCAAAGAATAAAATCAACTTGCAAAGAACATGTCTGGGTATCAGGTACAATTGCTAGCAAAAGGACATGGCTAGGGGTAGTTTATTTAGGAACCGGGGACAAATGCAGGCAAGAAAACAAGGATCTAGTTAAGTGCCTCAATGACGTATAAAGCAGATTGGAGACGGTGTCGATATTATTTTGCTTGGAGACATGAACGGCCACATCGAGGATCTGGATGGATACGTAACGGGGAGTTGTAACGGGGAGTTAATGCTAGACTTGTGTGAGCAGCCCAACCTAGTTATTGTCAACAGAGAAACTAAATGTGAGGGACAAATCACGTGGGAATCCCGTAACAGGCAAACAACCATTGACTACTGTCTAATGTCGCAGGGCATCTATAGCAAGCTCGCACTAATGGAAATAGACGAAGAGGGGAAGTACAGCCTAGGAAGTGATCATAAACGTATTAGTCTACAGTTGGGAGCCCTAGTCAAAAGAGAAATGCAGCGAAGTCAAAAAGTCAACGCAAAATTAAACGATGAACAAATAGCGCTAATATCATCCGAAATAGAAGTAATCGAGAAACGCTCCATGGATCGAGAAACGCTCCATGGAAAAGTGGGATTATAATCAGTTAGAACTGCTCATCGCTAGAAAAATGAAACAAGTGAAAGGAGTAAATCGCTGGAGAGGAAAGAGGAAGCCACGAAGCTGGTGGAATATGGAAATTAAGGAGACCATCGAACAACGACGTGTGGCTTCAAGGGAACACAGAGAAGCAAAGAAGGCGCAGTTATCTGAAGAGGAAATAGGCAAAAAATGGGAATCTTATCGACAAAAGAAACAGCAAGTTCAGGTCCTAGTCCAGGCTAAAATGAAGCAGTCCTCTGATAAATGGCTGGCTGAAGTTCGCGAGGCAAATAAAGGGGGGCCAAGAAAATTCTGGAACCATATAAGCTGGTTATGAAAAACAAATCAAAGAACGCAGGAACAGATTATAGATGCTGAGGGAAAATGTTTACAGGGAGATGATGCTGTGACCTACATTACGTCCTTATAGATGCGTCTTTTAGCAACAACATTGGGGTAATCTCCCCAAGTGAGGCGGCAACACAGGACAGCACAATAGAGAACAGCTTAGAACTGACTAGCCTTAACTGGGAAAAGGCGGAAGCGAATATTCCTAAAACCACATCCGCAGGGATAGACAAAATTCCAATTAAGCTGATTAATGAACTTGGCCCAAGAAGCAAGGAAGCGTTGATAAAAGCATTGGAGACAGTCATAACAAATCAGCAAATTCCGCACAGCTGGCGACAGAGTAAAATGAATTTGATTTATAAAGGGAAAGGAGACAAGATGAACATCAAATCATTCCGTCCGATTACGATAACGTCTGTTATGTACAGGCTGGCAATGCAGGCGGTGAAATTAAAAATGCAGTCATGCATGTAGAAGGTAATCGGATACTCGGAGAACTTCAGAAGGGGTAGGCGTTTAGATGATAGCCTGTTCGTGCTTACCCAATGCATAGAAATAGCTAAGGCGGAAAACAGACCTCTGTTTTTAGCCTTTCTGGACATAAGCGGTGCATACGATAACGTGAACAGGGAACTCCTGAGGAGCATATTGAAAGATTTAGGTATCGGTCATGAGGTAATTGATTTTCTACAGGAAATCTACCGAGATAATGAAGTTGAAATTACATTGGAAGGGAAAAAAAGTTGCACAACTGTGGGGGTGCACAAAGGATTAAGGCAAGGTTGTCCTGTATCACCGCTGCTGTTCATGCTTTACGTGATAAATATGGTAAGAAGGCTAGAAGAAAGTAATCTAGGTGATAATCTGTCTTACAGATTAGGCGGAAATGTAGTTGAGCAGCGACTCCCGGGTTTAATGTATGCGGACGATATTGTACTGTTAGCAGATAGCCAGGAAGATTTACAAACTTTGGTTAATTGCTATGGAGACGAAGGAGACGCTCTAGGATTCAGTTTTAGCGCAACTAAATCAGGTGTGATGATTTTTAACGATACAACTAACCAGGTGCTTACAATACAAGGCCACGAAATACCCAAAGTGGCCAAATACAAATACCTCGGGATATGGCTAAACGAAGGGCAGATATACACGGAAAAGCACGAACAGGCTCTTAGGGCAAAAGGACGAAGAGACGCCGGAATAATGAAACAGGGCATTATGGGGTTACAACAAATATGAAGTACTAAGAGGTATTTGGAAAGGAATAATGGTGCCGGGACTTCGAGATTAGACGTAAATCAGAGAGCTGTTGGAAGATTAGCACTAGGTGCCCACGGAAAAACCACAAACGAGGCAATACAAGGGGATATGGGCTGGGCATCGTTCGAAGCACGGGAAGCTAAGAGTAAAATACTATATGAAGAACACCTGAGGAAATTGGACGATAACAGGTGGGCAGCTAAGGTATTTAAATATTTATACAGAAAGAGCGTTGACTCACAGTGGCGGAAAAGGACTAGAAAGCTAACCAGTAAGTATGCCGGTCATGAGGACGGAGAAAGAAAGAGCATTAAACGACAGGTTAAAAACGCGGAAGTTAAAAATTGGATGAATTCAATGGGAAAGAAACATAGTGTAGAACTATATCGATACTGGAAAGGGCAGATCAGGAAAGAATTTTTCTATGATAACTCAAGAGGCAGTGCCCTACTTTTTGAAACTAGGTCAGGGTGCCTTAGAACGCGCAGCTACAAAAAGAAATTTAACGAAGAAGATGACACATGTGCTGTGTGTGGTAGATCTGTGGAAACAATTGAACACCTCATAATCAAATGTGATGGTACCCATCCGGATGTCGATGCAGGCACAGTCACTCTTCCTGAGGCCCTAGGGTTTAAAGATAACAATGGTCATGTAAATAAATCTGCAGTGGAAGTTAGCAAAATGCGATTGGAGGATTGGTGGCTGAAAAGCAGAGATGTGGGGTAAGGTTAGAATTGTAGGAACCGTAGGTAAAGATGATGGCGATTCTTAATGAGAATTGCCAACACAGTAAACAAAAAATAATAAAGAAAGAAAAGCTGAGCATGGTGGCAATTGACACCACCCCGTTTCAAAGGGGGCGCTCCCGTCCGTCCGTCCGTCCGTCCGTCCGTCCATCCATCCGTCCATCCATCCATCCATCCATCCATCCATCCATCCATCCGTCCGTCCATCCGTCCATCCATCCATCCGTCCGTCCATCCAAACAGCCAACGAAGCGACGCTTCGCGCGGCAAGCAGATGTTGTAGCTGCATTTTTTACAGCGTTCGCAAAGCAATAAGCGCAGCGTACGCAAGTCTAGTGCGTTCTGTGTAGTAGACTTGCCTACTGGTCAGGGTATTTTAAAAGCCGCTGAGCCGGCCGGTAGCAGAAAAGTAGTGTGCACGTCTTTATATGCAGAGAAAAGGGTGATTAAAGACCATGCAGTATCTCACTGCAAAGAAATGCTTGCAATGCATGCGTATTTTGAAGCGAAAAGCTTCACTAGGCTAGTCAACACCGGGTCTGGCGTGCGCCGTGATCAATTTTAGCCACAGCTGCGCATGCGCTCGGCTTCCTTGTATTACCTCGTATGACTCTACTTGCAGCCGCGTGTTTACCACAGTTACTACACATGAGGAAGGAGGGCTACATAACGCGCTTGTCTACACCGTTACCGTGGTGCTCCCAGTGCATTGTGCGCGAGCTGCGACAGCCATGACGTCAAATAAAGCATAACTGCAGCTTTTCGCTAGTATATCCAGGCTTAACCAGAGCTAAGCCACTGCCAATTTTTTGTTTGTAATTAATGCTGGGGCGTCTGCCATCATCATTCGTATTCGCCTTACGGTAACTTGTTAGGGGAGAGACGGTATGCTAAAACGTCTTCTGGCGTGCTCAGCGCTAACCGGAAAGTACGGAGTCCGGTAACACGGTAACGTAAATACGGTAACGATATGCTATTCTCACAGCGCCCACCAGCAAACCAGTTTGGGTGGGCGCTCGCTGCTCCCTGCTCCTCGCTGCTTTCTTCGTGCCAGTGTTGTCGGTAACGCGTTACAAGTAACGGCGTTACCGGTAACGCGTTACTTTTTTGGGTAACTTAGTAACGTACTCGTTACCATTTCGGAACTGTAACCGGTAACGTACTTGCGTTAACATTTTCCGGTAACGTGAGGTGTCACGTTACTAGCTACTTTTTATTTCAATTGTCCCCTTCCGCCTCTTTTTCAGAAAAAAAACGCCGAAAATGATGTTGCAAATAAACAAAACCTACGGGTGCTCTCGACGACCCTTGTTGCGGCTTGCATGCATGCCAGAAAACACCTGCCCTTGACGACTCACTCAACTAAAAAAAAACCACGAACATGCATTCACACACTTGTCTTCACCCCCAAACCACTCACACACACAACTCTCTAAAGAGTGGACGCTTGCCCAGCCACCAATGGACCATTTGCAGAAATCTGTAAGTCAGTTTCTCCGTAAGCTTGTTTTACAGCCAGAAGGTCTCGTCCCCAGCCGACACTCTCGCATTCTTTATGGAAGCAGTTCCCTCTTCAGAGTAAACTCGGGAATGACGCCACTTTACTTCAAGATGACCCCAAGACAGCGGTCGAAAGAGTACAATGGTACAGCCCAGAAAAGGGGATTGCGGTCAACTGGCTGTAGAACCGAAGTAGAGAAAAAAAGGAAATGAGCCTTTGTTAATTCCTGTGCCGGCGGTAGTCAGCTTCCTCACACGAAACTTTCTAAAAATTTTCTGCTGAACAACACTGTCGCTCCAACTTTCTCCCGTCATAGTCATACCCCCCCCCCCCCCCGTTCTCCCCTAGCCAGAACAAGGAACAACGCACTCCCCACAGCACTGTGACTAAGGACGGCCCCTCCCTCCTTTTCCTGCCTAGACTCTGTTGCAAGCACAGTGCGACCATCCGGAGTTTCTATTCGCTTAAAAATATGAGCGTGTAGTCGGGGTTTGTGATCTTTTGGTTTGAAAACAAGCCTTGCAGAGAAGACGAGTTATAGGTTACAGTTACAGCGAAGACGCACTGATTAAAATTCGTGGTCATGGAGTAACGGCAAAGTAACGTGCGATCCTTTTTTTTCGGTAACGGTAACGCGTTACCTCTTTTTGAAGGTAACGTAGGGCGGTAACGCGTTATTTTTTTCTTAGCGTAACAAGTAACGTATTTCGTTACTTTTTTTCGGTAACGCCTACAACACTGCTTCGTGCTCACGCACCCACGCACCCGCGACGCTCGCCAGCGCCATCTCTTGGTCGCAGCAAGCAAGCGGTGGGTCACGTGAAGCGAGATCGCGCTGTGACTGGCGCGTTCTCCGTGGGGCGGGGCTCCGTCGCCACTACTCGACAGAAACCACGGCCGGTCTCGACGAGCGCGTCGAGACCGGCCGTGCAGATACGTAGAGTAGGACCCAGCGGCACCGGCGGCCCGACTTGGGGGGGGGGGGGGGGGGAACGGTCCAAAAACCGGTCCCTCCGTCAGCTGCGGGCGCGAAGGAGCAAGGGAAAAACCGGCTGTGAGAGTCAAATGTTTTAGGGGAATCCCCCAAGGTGGAGTAGATTTGTAATAATAATAATAATAATCTTTATTTCCATCGGTATGATGGAGGAGGTTGTGGGTAAAAGCTGCTCGTAAACGGCAGCTTGACAAAGGCCCACAGCCCCCCTCTACAGGGCAACAGCAGCAAGGCATGGAACAACATAAATATACACATCTAAACTCTTCACGATTTAGCAGAGCCAAAATAAAATACAGTAGAAAGAAAAAAAAAGAAGAAAAACAACAACAATGCAATAAATACAGAGGGCACAAAGAGGTACAATAAACAAAAGATTAAATATACATATCATAGGAACACAGGTACAATTTTTAGGAGTGTATGCAGTGAAGCTGTCGTAATTCGCGTTTAGATATATTAAACAGGTCAGTCCCGGATTTTTTATAGTTATTTAATAGTGTTGGAAGGGTGAAGGATAATTTTTCCATTGCATAGTTGGTTCTAGGAGTTGGTACAATCCACTCCTCTTTATGACGGGTAGGGTAACAAACAGTTCTTTTTTCCAGTAAAGACAACTCATGCAAAGATTCAAGATGATTTTTTAATTCGCGCTGGAATGCAAGTGTTAGCTTATAATTGTATAGATTGAATACTGGTATTATGTTTGCTTTTGGGAAAAGACCTTGCGAGTGACTGTTGTATGATTGATTGAAAAGTATTCTGATAAGTTTTTTTTGAAGTATGAAGATCTTTTGCAAATTTGTATACGTGGTTGTGCCCCAGATTAAAAAACAGTAATTAAGATGAGAGTAAAACAGGGAATTATAAAGCAGAATCTTTACTTGATACGGAAGAAAAGCTCTGTAACGGGAAATAATGCCAACTGCTCGAGATAACTTGGTTAAAACAGCATCAATGTGACCATCCCATAGCATACTCTGAGAAAATGTAACACCCAGAATTTTGATATTATTTGTGATTTCTATTGGTGCTCCACTATAAATTAAGCTTACATGAAAATTTAACTGCCTAGATTTAGGTCTAAATATTACAGCTTTCGTCTTATTAACATTTATGCTTAAATGGTTCGCTATTGACCACGTTTTAAGCTTGGTAAGGAGAGAGTTCGCGTCGCTGTGTAAGATGTGGCAATCTGGAGCAGAAAGAAATATGCTAGCGTCGTCGGCATATAAAACATACTTAGGCTCAGTAGAGAGGTTAGTGAGATCATTGATGTAAATGTTAAAAAGAAGCGGACCAAGAATGCTGCCCTGAGGAACACCTTTGATTATGGATTTTAATTCAGAACGATACTGTTCAATTTGGACGAACTGCTGCAGAAGACTGAGATATGATTTAATAAGTTCGAGAAAATGTCCTCGGATTCCATATATTTCCAGTTTCTTCAGCAAAGTTAAGTGATGAATACAATCGAATGTTTTAGAAAAGTCGACATAAATACCAAGTATAAAGTTCTTTTTTTCAAATTCGGACAAAATAAACTCTTTCTGTTCCAGCAAAGCTAATTCGGTCGATTTATTCTTCCTAAATCCATATTGAGCATCTGAAATTAGTTTCTGTACATCAAAGAACGAGCAGACCTGATTATGGATAAGCTTCTCCAAGCCTTTCGAAAATATGGGTAAGACGGATATGGGTAGGTAATTATTCATATCATTGGGATCACCCTTTTTAAAGAGCATAGTTACTTTGGCGATTTGCATTCGTTTTGGAAAACATGCACTTGTCAAGCAAAGGTTAAAAATATGAGTTAAATATGGACATAAGACATCCAACACATATTTCACCGGACGTGTCTGAACTCCTTCAGCATCGCAACTTGAACTATTATTTAGAGAAGAAAAAACTGATGTAACTTGATCTTCTGTTACAGGGCTTAGGAAAGCAGAGGAATTATTTCTAACTGGCATAAAATTGTAAATATCTTCAAGTATACCATGATCAGAATAATGAAGTAAATGCTCATTGAAAGATTCTGCTAGGGCGCAACCAGACACTTCACAGTCATTTATTGACAACTTCTAGATCCTAGGTGACAGTTTCGTGCGTTTGAAAATAGTGTTAAACTTTTTCCATACGAGGTCACTTTTCTTTAGGCAACTCTGGAATTCAGAGTAAATGTAACTAGATCTGCTTATTTTAACCTCCTTGTTTAACTTATTTCGGTACGTCTTAAATTTCTTTAAGGTATCAGGATCTTTTGTTTTGATAAACTGGTGGTAAAGCCTATTTTTTTCGTTGATCTTTCGGCGCAGGGTGGGAGTTATCCAAGGCTTTCGGATTTTTTTACCTAGCTTAAAAGTTTTTATTGGAAAATGTCGCTTGTAAATTTCCAGGAATTGGTTCATAAACCTCTCGTACCCTTCATCGGCATTCTTTATCTCCATTACCCATGTAAAATCTGACTTCAGTACTACAGTTTTGAAGCTGTCTAAATTTGACATAGTGATAGGCTGAAAAAAAAATGGGTGGTCGGCTTTTGCACCCTCCTAAATTCTGCTTCTTTACCATAACAAATATCGGAAGATGGTCGCTAAGACTGCATGATATAGCTCCCGCTGTGATGTTTGTGTTGTCAAAATTTGTCACAAAAAGGTCTAGTAGTGTTTTATTGTCTTTCGTAATTCGAGTTGGTAATGTGATTGCATTATCGAAACCGTTTGATGTAATAAGCATTTGCATGTTTTTTTGTTCGTTAGTGTTAGCCAACATATCTATATTAAAGTCGCCGGCCGAGGTGACAAAGTAACTATTTGCAGAAATAAAATCGAGAAACTGCCCGTAAAATGAGAAAAAACTTGACACATTTCCATCTGGGGGCCGATAACAAACAGAAAACACGTGCTTATTTACACGAACTGATAATATTTCAAAATCATCACATAGCACACAAAAAGAAGGAAGCAGTTCACAGTTTACATTCGGTTTCATCAACAGCATGACTCCACCACCACGACGATTTTTTCGATTTAAGCCGAAGGACTGATAACAGGAAAACCAAAAGTTGTCTTGATCGTCTTTACACCAAGTTTCAGTTAACATGACAGCGTCAAACAAAAAGGAAAAACTAGAGATAAAACAATCCATTTCTGCCTCTTTGTTGCAAAGTGAGCGAACGTTTAAATGAAGGCATTTTAGTAAACTTTGGTGGTGGTTCGTTGCAACTACGTTTACATCTTTTGGAAGAAAGTAACTATCATTAGCCATTTCAAACTCCGAAGACACATTTTAAACCCATTTGTTGGACAGATTGGAACATGCTATGACGGAAAGTCACGCATATTGCGCACGACGATTGCCGACTGGCCACTTGCTTTGCGCAGGAATACCTTTCCATTCCTGTGCCAGACATACTGATATGCATTTTGTTTTGCCCAGTCCTTTGCCAGTCGCAGCAGATGTCGGTTATGACCAGTCATGTTTTCCATAATGGCAATGTTGCTTTTTTCATCCCTCAGTTTAGACCTTTTCTCGAGCCACTCATCTCTGACAGCTTGCCTGGTGTATCTGACTAATATTCCTTGGATCTTATCGGCCCTTGCAGGTAGGCGGTGAATTGCATCGACGTCTGCGCTCGAAAGCCTTGGGACTCCTATCGTGTCGGCCACTGCGTTTACTTTATCTAGCAGATTTTCAGGTTCACTGGCCTGAATTCCATGGAATTCTAGGTTCAGCTTTCTGCTCCTCCATTCTAGATCATTCACTTCATTTCGCAACGTTTCATTTTCTTCTTCTTTATTTTGGACCTTTTGCTTTAAAACTTCCAATCTCCTTTGAATGTCCTTTGTGTCTTTTTCCTGAGTAGTTAGTCTTTCTAGTACTTCATCATACTTTTCGGACATTAGCTCCACAGCAGTTTCAATGCCAGCTACAGTTTCTTTAAGCGGCATCAGCTCATCTAATTTTCCATTTATAGTAACGAGAAAAATTCGTCCTGGTTCGGGGACCCCGAACCAGGACAAATTTTTCTTTAACTACGAAGTTTCTGAGAAAGCTGTATAACTTTCCCTCGTAGCCGTACGGCTGCGCTCGGGTGGACGTCAATGAGTAATTACTCCCTTATTACCGGCTGTAAGAATGTGGCCTTATCATTACCGGAGTACCGGGAGCCCGCCTACCGCCAGTGAGCACGCGCTCATTGGTCCCGATGCTGCAGGCTCGCGTAGCTGCCGGGTACGTGGCGCTGCGTATTGCGTTCGCCGGCGCTTGTTGGCCAGCGCTTGCTCAGAGATTACCGCTGACAACGTTGCTTTTCCGCCCTCACGCTCGCTGCGTGGATGACGCCGGCGCTTAATTGATCGCGAGCGCCGGCGAACGCAATGCCACCTAACGTCCGCGCTACCGTTACCGGGCCGTTCGCGCCTGTCTGGCTACTTTAGACAAAGACGGTACCTGGGGCGCTATGCTGGAAGGCCCGAGTTTGCTGAAACTCGGAATCTTCCCGAGTTCTGGCGACGCCCTCAGATGAGTGAACTAATGGTAGCAAGACAAAATCCCACCCTCGTCACGCCTCCAGCTTCATTGGGTTATCGGGATATATTCCGTGCTATATCATCACATCGGCGCCACCTCATCGGCTTCTTGGGCGGTCTACAAAGAACGGGTCACGTGAGCCAACCGCCGGTGCACTTTTCATTTGTCTGTCGCTCCACCAAGTGCATTGCGTGTGCAATTCAACAAACGAGGTTTGTTGAATTTTATAATGCACTTAGTACACCTTTATAAGCATTTTATAGTGTGCAAGATTTGGATTTAAAGAGCTTTAGAGTGATTCATACATTATACTGAGCCGCCGCGGTGGCTCAGTGGCTATGGTGCTCGGCTGCTGACCCGAAGGACGCGGGTTCGATCCCGGCCGCGGCGGCTGGAATTTCTTTGGAGGAGAAATTCTAGAGGCCCGTGTACTGTGTGATGTCAGTGCACGTTAAAGAACCCCAGGTGGTCGAAATTTCCGGAGCCCTCCACTACGGCGTCTCTCATAGCCTTAGTCGCTTTGGGACGTTAAACCCCATAAACCAAACCAAACATTATTAAATTTTCCTTTGTACCGCGAGGGAACGCTACCAACGCTAGATCATGTGCAACGCTAGGGCTAGCAACGCTGTGAAGGCTACGGAAGTAGTCCGCAAATAAAATAAAGAGAGGTGTATCGATCTGCGCTGTTTTGTGGCCGTGTGGTCTAACGCGTCGCTCCGGAGGGTCGACAGGCAATGGGAGTGCGTGGGTTCGAATCCCGCATAGTTAATCTTTTTTTCCCACATTTTTTTTTTCATCGCAAGTTGAATTTCGCGTGACTTGAATGAGAAAACTCGTTTTGTTCAGAATCGCTTGAATATTATTCCGTGTTCTGAATAGAACAGGACGCATCTGTTCATTTGATGCATACCGCATACACCATACACCATGCATACACCACCTCGATATGGCCTGTTTTCCCGTGTTAAGTGTTAAATTTTGAACACAGTATTGATTTCCACAGTGACAGCAAATAGTACTGCCTCAATAGTCAGCTTGGCTCGATTTCCCTGCTCTCCTAGAAGAGCAGAAGCTGCTCAGGCAGGATTTTCATG
The DNA here is from genome assembly GCF_055824585.1 of Amblyomma mixtum. Classification (NCBI taxonomy): domain Eukaryota; kingdom Metazoa; phylum Arthropoda; class Arachnida; order Ixodida; family Ixodidae; genus Amblyomma; species Amblyomma mixtum. The sequence continues at coordinate 275,192,133 of NC_143014.1, read as the reverse complement.
CAGCCAGGTACAAAGAGTTCCAAGCTGTGGGAGCGTCAAGTAAGAATGCAGAAAAAGTTGTACAACGCTAGGAAAAAATTTTTCAAACGAGCAAACAATAAATGATACAGGACAATAAAGAATGCTGACCCTGCAGTGTTTGCGAGAAATGGTTTATTCTGGAAACAGCCAGTGGCATGGATCACAGTGCACACAAATTAAAGGACACGTGCAGTGGATGTACACCAACACACAATCAGTCAAGTGCTCCAAAACTAAAAAAAATGTGGAGCCATCGAACAACACTATTTGATAAAACGAAAACCTGACCAATGTACTAACAAAGACGTGACTCGAAACAAATTCACACTCAACTAAGCAAGAGCCAGCTTGAAATCATTCACACCTCCGAAAAATTAAGGACAAAACATACAGTACTGGCTACCTCAACACTGGCACTGCATAACATGTCAAAACGACCAGAGATTGACGGTAATGCAAGACAGCACCAAACCAGGAATTCCTTTTCAGGGCATGAAGATCAGACACCCATACATACCATTTCCAACCCTCACACACAAAATGAGGCCAATGCCTAGGGGTTTGTGAATGTTCGAACTTTTTGGACAGCATAATTGAATAAATTTCTGTTCAGTTAGTCGAACGAATCAAATAGTATATGTTCAAAATTATTTTAAATGAATCCAATTTACTCTCAAATTTTCATATACTTTCCAAATAATTGACACAACGCTTCATTAAGCTCCCCCATATTTTTCTGCAATTAAACTTCCAAAAACTGCACACATTGACGACGTGTACCAGTATACGTATTCTAATTGGAAAAGTACTATTTGCACTCCCTTACAAATTCTACTTCTCTACAGACACTATTAACATGACCAGGTCAACACCTACACTACAAGTTACTGCCCAATACAATTTGATGCAACGAATTGCAATGATGCAATGATTTGATAGAAATGTTACAATTTCCTTGGTAGACTGATCGACACACATACACAGATATTTCACATTTCCACCCACACACGCACAAAGGTGATCACAGCAAGCCGATCAGTCGTCCCTCTTTCCTCGGTAGCATATGTATTACACACCAATTCGAAGTCAGACAAGTTCCTCGATGCCACTCAAATCTTCATCACTGGAATCGGTGCTCGACTCATCAGAGGAGGAGCTGCACGAGTCGGAAATGCTGAAGACAACCGGTTCAATTTCAGCGTCGACAATCATATCGCGTTGCCATACTTCAGCCTCAACTTGCTCCACATGAACACAACAGTTATGCTAGTTTTCCTGGCTTACAGACGCCAGTGCTTCCGGCAGGAGCTTTTCCACTTCAGCCAAAGTGAAACATTTATTGCGACTTACGATTATGAATACTGCATAAGAATGCAATCTGCCAAGTGACGCAAATGCTACCGTTTAAAAACCCATTAAAATGCATGCATGAAATAGCTAAATCCATGCACCTATTACGTGCGCAAACATGAGATAAAAAAAAATCTACACTGAGTGTAAAACTGCTCAGTTAATGATAAACGGAAGCGGTTTTTGAGGTTTAATACCCCAAAGTAACTCAAGCGAGGAGGCATGCCATGGTGAAGGGCTGCCATAACTTCAACCATATGGGGTTCCTTAACATCCACTGACACTGCACAGTACACGGACCACTATCACTAATAAATGGGAGAACATTCCATTAACCGTGACATGCATGAAAGCAAAAACAGAGCATTCTTACAACCATTGTGTTCAATACATAATGTGCCTTCCTCGTGAAAAAGTAGGCCTTCACCACGTCAGAGCTGGACCTCGAAGGGGCCTTTACGCCAATGTAGGTCCTGTCGACGCATCCCACGACGTCTGTGATGCCGCCGCGAAGAAGGAAACGCTCCTTAACATACGCACGCTCGGCCGCAGTCGTGGGGAAAGCAACACACCGCTTCTGCACAGCCGCGTCGATAAGCGCGTCGGAGACGTCCTTCACACAGCGGCTCACAGTGCTTTGGTGGCGTCCAATAAAACGGTCTGCGCCGACGCTCCCCTGGAAGCTCCCGGTCGCGAACAACCGGAGGGCGCAGAGGACTTGCTCTTCGACCGAAAGCGAATGAGGCCCGGTACGCACTCTCCGCAGGCGTGGGTCGCCGCCTAACTCTTTACCCAACCATCGTACCGATGTTTTGGAGAGGCGAAAATGTCGCTGGAATTCGTCGTCGGCCATGGCAGTAAACGGGTCCACCCGGCCGTACTGACATTTGACGTCAGTGGAAGCGATGACCCAGGCTGCTGCTGCTGCCGCCATGACAGTCCCGAGATGAATTCGGGGCACTTCACCGTTCACGAGTTTAGCTCCGAGTTCATCTGTCAATCAAAACCATTGTTCACGCCCCTGGCGTGCCGTACATAAATTATAGGCGTACGCGCTATGGGTGGGCCACTCCCAACATCCCTGCCGGCTACAGGTATGATGCGCGGCTGTGCTGATTGCTGACAGACATCGACGATGTTGACCATCGAAATATAACAGGCAAAACGCACGTCATCGCTCATTAATATAAGCACCTCTGGGAAGGACACGCAACGTGGCGACAGCCGCCGATTTCTTCGCTCGCATACCAAGATTGCACAACACTATAGCCTGTTGCAACCACGTAAGACAAAGCACAACGCTGACGGCGCGTCACACCTGCTTGCAAGGCGTCAAACACGGACCGCGATGACGAAACGGTGCTTGGAGCACGTCCTACCTCAACAACATGGAGCCACAGGTGTTTGGCTTGGCCGTGCTTTCATCGGTGATAAAGCTCAGCATCAATGTGTCAAACACATCCGGGATCGACAAACGGTCGCTGTTCTAGACCCAGTGCAATAAAGAGTTTGTAATTTCCAGCACGCAAGCACTGCGTACTTCACAACCGTAACACCTTTCTGTGTTATAAGTCCGATTCCATTATTACAAACAGGATCCCTCATCTGCCCGAAAGATATTATTGCGATGTCACTGCGGTATAGACCTTTGCATCGGGCGAGGGAGTTGTCGAAACTCCTCCTCTCTGGACTGTCGGAAACCGGTTGCACCGCCGCTTCCACCGTGCTAGCGCGAGGTGCTCACGACAGTCCAGTGAACAATATGGCAGCGCCCAGGGAGCCCTTACTGCAAAGGTCTATAAAACGAAGATCGACGTTAGTGACAAAACCAGCCCGCGAAACCTTGAAGTGCACGATGTAAACAAATACTACGCAGATACGCGCGCCACCACCTTCAGAGCTTTTAGCCAGCGTCTGATGACATAGGATGAGTTGTGTCGCTGGGTAGCACGCTCTTCGCATCCGCAGCGCACTAAAGAGGCGTCACACACAACAGGCATACGTAATGGATTACTGAATACAGCCAAACAGCAATTTTTTTCTCACACCGCATCACAGCCGCTCGCACGGCCAATTTCTACCGCTGAGATTCGCCAAGAGCGTACTAAAAGCAGTGGTTGGCCATAGGGGCTGCGGCAGCGGCCGTAGCAGCGGAGAACTCCACCTGAGGTCACTGCAGAGAGCAGCAGTGACGCGGGGGGTGCAATGCAGTTCAGTTTTTTGTTGTTGTGTATTTTGCAAGCCAGAAGATGCATGACTGTTATATTTTGATATACGACACAATAAAATATATTATCGCAATGGCCGAAAAATAAGTCAGATTCAGCGTCTAGTAGTTGCCCAGTCTTGCGTGTGAGCGCAGGAGCTCTCGTTTTCGGCACGGCCGGCTGCCGCTCTAGTTCGTATGCAAGCCACGCTGCAAGCAATGGTCTCAGTATCGCGACTAGCGGCAGAAAGTGTCAAATCTTTGTTAATTTCCTAAAGCTATACGTTTCAACAACGCTTCATTGGATTCAGATTTTAAAATAAATTTGGAAATGAACAAAATGTTCGTAATATTATCTGTTGCCTTTTAACGTATTCGAGAGAAGAGAAAGGGTTGATACAAGAGTGCACCTAGTGCGCACTGTTCGTCTTCGGAAATAGAGAGACAGACAGAGCCTGAAAGAGAAGACACGCCTTTGACGCCCCCGAAAAGGCGTGTCAAACAGCTAGCGGTGAGTGTGCAGATAGATAGGAGAGAAGTCACGATTTCGCGATTGCTGACATGGCGCTGATAACTTAAGGTAGCGCTGCGGCCTGGTATTGCGCAGTGTATTGTGTTTGAAGTGTGAAACGAGCGCGCAGGGTGCGCTTGTATCGCCTTTACGTGGCTTTATCTCTACATTTTATTGTCCGCTGCCTGCGCACGTTCCGCGCTATCTTCGTTCACTGACTGCCGTCATCGCAAGCTCGGATGAAACTCGGGCGAGCGCCAAACTCGGGCCTTCCGGCATAGCGCCCCTGTTCACATTCTTCGTTACATCCGCCGCGATGGTTTAACGGCTGCTGATCCCGAGGTCGAGGGATCGAAACCCGGCTTCGGCGCCTACAATTTTATGGAAGCTAAATGCAGACGCCCATGTGATGTGCGAAGTCAGCGCACGTTAATCTTTAGAACACCAGGGAGTCCAAACCCGGAGCCCTTCACTACAGCATCTTTCGAAGCCTAGCACTGCCTTGCGTGCGCTTTTATTGCGTGCTGGCTAACAGCCACGAGGCAAGCACAGGTTAATTTACGTGACAAGCGCGAGGTCGTGCATGGCAAGCTAGTGACCGCCGTTTAGAAACGTCATAAGATTTGACCGCAAGTTCACGGGAGCAAGAAAATCTGTTTTTTTGGATATTCGTTCGATATTGCCGTGAGTCTTTGTAGCGTTTGTTTGTTGTGTTTATTTGTTCATGCTTCAAGGCTGCCGGCACGCCGCTTTATCGCTTCGTTTGTGACGCAAGACGCGCCTAGAATTATCTCGATGGATCGCATCCGGACGGAGCCGACTCTAGTTTGTGCCAGAATGTTCTAGTAACTTCTAAAGCTTTATCTCGAAGATTCGCTGTCGGCTTTAAAAAGAGCACGGCCGACAGCGGCGGGCATTCTGTTCGACGACCGCCGAGCACGCTCGTTGCTACGCCGCCGCCGAGTGATTCAGTTCTTTGCGGGCGCAAGTCAGCCCGAATAAAGAGTTTCGTTTCGAAGACATCCTCGCTGTGTTCCTGTTCGCCGGACTGCAGTCACCACTACGTGACAATATTTCGAACTGAAAACACGTGGTACGACTCTAATCGAATAGCAGATTCTCTCGCAAGATATTTGAAATTTTTAATATTTCTATAAACCTACTCTGTGACATTGTCTGTGTTATGTATGACATTTTTAAACCAGTAGCAAGCGCCCCCTACGTGTGCTGTGCAGTATCTGTGTGGGTGTCCAGTCCAGAGCTTGGACACGGGGGGAACCGGGCAGGGACAAAAAGCGCGGGAACTCGCCATGGCCGCTCTGGCTTGTAGTATGTAACGTCAATAAACTTTTACTAAAACATAACATGGTGTCAGAAGTGAAAGTCAACGCCTAGTCTCCGCAACGACTCCGCAACAGGCAGCGCAACATGGCAGGCGTATTTCTGCAGCAACCGCCACCGTTTGAGCCGACAGACAGACGACCCAGCGACGACCTGGGAAGAATGGCGTTCGTCGTACAGCCTATAGACCAGAATTTTGAGCCTCTCCTGGGCGCGGCCATTTTGCACCGACTGGCGCGCCGCAGTGCGGGCGTTTCTTTGGGGACTGCGGGGCTGCGGCAGTTCCGCGGCCGCGCCTGCATATAGCCGCGCTTCGGGCGCTAAAAAAACACTTCCTGTGTTGCAGGAAGTATTTACGTTATCAAAGCGATAACATTGACTCGTTTTAATGACATTTAGTTTGACATTCAAGTTAATTGTGCCGGCGCTTAGAACGCGCTCGTGCTTATATCGAATTCCGTCTTAGTGCTCCACCGCAAAGAAACTTTTTGTTCAATATCAAGCATTAGGTGTGCGGCTACCATGCAGTTCATATTCCCATGCACTCTTATTCCTTCCTGCCGGCCGGCCATAAAGCCCCCCCCTCCACAAACAGGGCTTTCTTGTCGCCGCGCCAGTTTATCAACAAATTACCGCTGTGAGCTCAACTGAGTCGCAGCGCCAACAGAAAACAAATTTTGTCATGGTTTATGCAACCTGGTGCATAAAAACGTACTTTCGCTTAATTTATCAAAGCTTGAATAGATATGAGCAGCTAATACAGCTTTCACTAATTCTGAGGTCCGAAGTCGCGTTATTTTATTCAGGAGCTCTAGCCGCGTGTGAGAGCGTTGCGTAGCCGTTTGGCTAAGTGTGGAAAATGTAATGAAATCGCGCATAGTATTTTCCTGTGAATAAGGTAGATACCGCACCGCTGCGGTGGCTCAGTGGTTATGGCTCTCGGCTCTGGCCCAAAAGACGCGGGTTCGATCCCGGCCGCGGCGGCCGAATTTTGATGGAGGCGAAACTCTAGAGGCCCGTGTACTGTGCGATGTCAGTGCACGTTAAAGAACCCCAGCCCAGTAAACCATAAAACGTACCATAGACATCAGCAAGATATTTACGCTGGACATTAGACACCTCCATTAGACATCCATATTAGTACCGTTTACGAAAAATCTACGTACCTACAACATGAAAATTGGGGTCCAGTTCACGTTGTAGGTACGTACTGCAGACATCACGCTCTACATTTATCAGATATTTGTGAACATGTAAGTACGCCCAGTCTACGTAGCCTAGACGTCTATATAAAGAGAATATGACTATACATAGATCAATATCCAGGTGAAAATTTCTAACTGGTTCCAGTCCTACTGTTTTAAGAGACACATTTCCAGACTGGAACCAGCTGCAATACGAGATGCAGCTGACACCTGTTACAATTCCAGATGGAACGGAGACCTACTGCATCCCAGCCACAGACTTCCCTATGGAGTCGTCGGGACGTCCAAGCACTCCAGCTAGCTCAAATACAGTTGAGTAAGCGAGTACATGGCCATCATGGGAGCCGAAAACACTGCAGATGACTTCCTAGTGCGTCAGTATTTTATTGCGCTTGGCGCTTTCACTGAATCTTCTCGTTGAGCATAATCGTCAGGTTAACAGCTGCGGTGGCATCAATACTCTTCTGCTGAGCCCAATAAGCCAGGGTTGCTGCAAAATAAAGCATAATTGTTCACTTTTACAGGTGACAAGAGAATGGCACAGCAACCACAACAAACAAACCCAGTAATTTACGCCACTTTTACCGACGCAAGTCTATGAAGCGTCAAAGGTTGCCCTTGCAGCACTAAAAGGCAGTCGTGCCGAGCGGAGTGTGCTTGCACACGCACTTCGGCACACCATCCGAACGCATGCCCACATTTCGGTAGTAGAGGCCAGTTGCATACATCACCAGCCTTTGTTTCAATACACAGCGAGTTTGGCAAAACAGCCAAACGAGTGAGCGTAAAAATATAACGTGCCGATAAATGCGTTAGAATTTTTTCATTACGAACGCAAAAATAGCATAAAATACACTTCAATGAGTAAACTGAGACTGAGTACGCACCAAGAAAGGTCACGATCCCAGCCGGTGAAAACGACTTGTCCTAATTCGTACTGACGGATCCACTTCGCCGAGTAGTAAAAGCAAGCAAACTGTCTTCCTTCAGCTCCATCAAGGAAAGAACGGTTGAACAATCTCGCCAGCAATAATAAGGGAATAATTAATTCTGTGTCGAGGTTCTTCAAACACAATGTTCCCACGGAACACGATAGAAATCGCACACGCCCTGCGCTCTACCACTGCCGCCTGGCTGAACCTAGCCTCGTGCGGATGTGCGAAACTGTCACATATTTTGTATCGTCTCTTTTTTGTACTTAGTAGCAGGCTTGCTGTGGCACGAAAAATAAGTTAATTATTTTTAAATTGTAGCATATTACTTTTTTCACAGCTGCAATCGCCATGCGCAGTTCGCGCTATTATTGATAAAATATGATACGAACTACAACGCGATGGCGGCTTAGACAATTCACCGCACTTTCCCCGCCGCCGCCTGTCCGCGGCATAGAACAGGCCTCCTGGAACAGGCATATGGGCAGCGCATGTTGCATGAAGGCAAGATAACCAATTATCGTTAGGGTAACGGGCTGGATTCAGAGAGAATGCAAGCACAGCAGAGAGGATCAGGGCAGGTGGGCAGATGAGGTTCGGAAGTTTGCTGGGATAAGGGGGCCGCCGCTGGCACAGGGTTAACTGGAGAAATTTTTGGCCTGCACTGGACATGATTACAGTGTTGACATGATGATAAAAAGCGGGACTCAAGAAGTTTATTCTCAAGAAATATGAGGTCACACATTCAGCTACACAAATGCCTAAGCTTTCCTCAGCTCAACATTCCAATAGTTATCATTGCTAGCGCGATTAGCAGATTTAAGACATTTTTGAAAAAAAAAATAACTCCCAAAAATTGAACTGAGCCAATTCTTGTACTTTAAATTGTTGGATAAGTTGAATAAAACATGCTTAATCAGAAAAAATGGTTATTATATAGTCCTGGCTGCTAAATAACAAAAAGTTTTTTAGTGTGTCCTCACTTTTCAGTGTGGTTGAGATAGCTTGCAGGCTGTAGCACAAGGTATAAATTGAATGTAAGAATAGTAATGAAATAACAATGCGAATCCTGACCAAAGTGACTGGCATTTCAAACCAACTGCGTACAGTTGAGTCAGAAACCTGATGCATGTGCATTCAGATTTGTCTTTACTACTTCCCGTATTTTTCTTCTTTCTAGGTAGGATAATGTTGCCGTGAAGCGAGCACGAAAAAACACAAAAACACAGGCAGCGCTGGTCATGCCTCCAATTTGTAGTCAACAGCGATTTCCAACTTTAAATGCAATAAGGCAACACGAAATATCGAACGATTGAAAAATATGGAATTCTTAAATTATATATCTCGCTTACATACCCAGGACGTGACAAGTAATACCTACGAGGAGTCTAGGTTAAGGCAGATATAATGTCGTGGGTACGTCTGCAGCTTTTCCACGAAAAAAGGTTGGTAGATAAGACGTCTGAGAGATTTTGGTTTGGTACATAGACGTTCGGACTTAATCTGGACATCTATGGGAGGTTTGTGGTTTGCTGGGAGGTGGTCGAAATTTCCGGAGCCCTTCACTACGGCGTCCCTCATAGCCTGACTCGCTTTGGGACGTAAAACATTAATAAACCAAACCAAACTAGTGTAGGTATACCAACAGCAGAAAGATACTATAGATAAACCTTTACCCCCCAGATGCCTCTGACATGCGTGCGGAAAAAGCAGCTGAAATCGGTAGCGGTCGTGCTTACAATCCTGTGCATGAAATGTGTTTAATGGGAACAAGAGCAAGCTCAGCACAAGGATGCCGAACACGTACTGGTGATCGAAAACACACGCTCCGTCGGGACAACCTTCAGTCTGTAGCTCGCCTATCCAGTTACTACTCCACTGAGTCAAATCAATAGATCTACAATCTGATGCATAAAAGTATCATAGAAGATATCGCACGTAAAAGGCGACAACAAACGACATGACAGCGCAGAAATCTGCTTAGAAGTGCCGGTTTCCAGTCCGTACACTACCTGGTCGACTACCCTCGAATGTCACGTTAACGAGTAACTGCGCACAAGATAACGGCAGTACTGTCTGGAAGAGGGAAAATGTGAGTAGTGACGCACAGCACACACCCTCATACGTTAGCTGATGGAGCACAACAACGACCGAAGCGAACACGTAAACATGCGTTCTACGCGCGGCGCCGGCGCGACCCGCAGTCCCTCGGGCCGCGCGCGCCGACAGATGGCGACTGGTGTCGAGAGTAGGAGCGCCAGATTTTTTTACCCTCACACGCAGGCTGCGGGCGCGCTCCTACTCTCGACACCAGTCGCCATCTGTCGGCGCGCGCGGCCCGAGGGACTGTGGGTCGCGCCGGCGCCGCGCGTAGAACGCATGTTTACTTGTTCGCTTCTGCCGTTGTGCTCTATCAGCTAGCGTATGAGGGTGTTTGGTGTGCGGCACTACTCACACTTTACCTCTTCCAGACAGTACTGCGGTTATCTTGTGCGCAGTTACTCGTTAACGTTACATCCGAGGGTAGTCGACCAGGTAGTGTACGGATAGAAACTGGCGCTGCTAAGCAGATTTCTGCGCTGTCGTGTCGTTTGTTGTCGCCTTTTACGTGCAATATCATCATGATAATTTTATGCATCAGAATGTAGATCTACTGATTTGACTCAGTGGAGTAATAACCATGGATAGGCGAGCTGCAGACTGAAGGTTGTCCCGACGGAGCACGTGTTTTCGATCACCAGTACGGGTACGGCATCCTTGCGCTGAGCTTGCTCTTGTCCCCATTTAACACATTTCATGCACAGGATTGCAAGCACGACCGCTACCAATTTCAGCGGCTTTTTCCGCACGCATGTCAGAGGTAACTGGGGGGTAAAGGTTTATCTGTAGTATCTTTCTGCTGTTGGTATCCACCTTATTTTGGTTTGGTTTATTAAGGTTTTACGTCCCAAAGCGACTCGGCTATAAGGGACGCCGTAGTGAAGGGCTCCGGAAATTTCGACCACCTGGGTTTCTTTAACGTGCACTGACATTGCACAGTACACGGGCCTCTAGAATTTCGCCTCCCTCGAAATTCAGCCGCCGCGGCCGAGATCGAACCCGCATCTTTTGGGCCAGAGCCGAGAGCCGACCACTGAGCTACCGCAGCGGTGCGGTATCTACCTTATTCATAGGCAAATATGCGCGATTTCATTACATTTTCCACACTTAGCCAAACGGCTACGCAACGCTCTCACACGCGGCGAGAGCTCCTGAATAAAATAACGCGACTTCGGACCTCAGAATTAGTGAAAGCTGGATTAGCTGCTCATATCTATTCAAGCTTTGATAAATTAAGCGAAAGTACGTTTTTATGCACTAGGTTGCATAAACCATGACAAAATTTGTTTTCTGTTGGCGCTGCGACTCAGTTGAGCTCAAAGCGGTAATTTGTTGATAAACTGGCGCGGCGACAAGAAAGCCGTGTTTGTGGAGGGGGGGGGGGGGGGGGGGGGGGGCTGTGTGGCCGGCCGGCAGGAAGGAATAAGAGTGCATGGGAATTGGAACTGCATGCTAGCCGCACACCTAATGCTTGATATTGAACAAAAAGTTTCTTTGCGGTGGAGCACCAAGACGGAATTCGATATAAGCACAAGCGCGTTCTAAGCGCCGGCACAATTAACCTCAATGTCAAACTAAACGTCATTAAAACGAGTCAATGTTATCGCTTTGATAACGTAAATACTTCCTGCAACACAGCCACTCAGCGGAAGTATACTCGACAATGTTTTTTTAGCGCCCGAAGCGCGGCTATATGCAGGCGCGGCCGCGGAACTGCCGCAGCCCCGCAGTCCCCAAAGAAACGCCCGCACCGCGTCGCGCCAGTCGGTGCAAAATGGCCGCGCCCGGGAGAGGCTCAAAATTCTGGTCTACAAGCTTGTGAGTACGCAGCTAAGCCAAACGCAGCTAGGAAAGCCTTACTTCTGCACGTTCTTGGTCCACAAGCACGACGAATATATCAAACGTTCCCGCCGCCTCCTACGCAACCAGACGGACAACCAGTGGATGAAGTCGAGTACATTCTTGACAAGTTCGACGCCCTTTATAAGCCTTACAGGAGCGCTACTCAAGCCACCGCCATTTTCAACTCCATGACCCAGCAGGTGGGACAGTCAATCGACGACTTCGTAGTCGAACTGCGAATTCAAGCCAAGCGCTGCAATTTTGGCAGCGTAGCGAATCGACTGATTGGTGATCGAATCATCGTGGGCTTTCGGGACTCTGCGCTTCGGGAGCGCCTGTTCCGCGAAAACGACTTAACGTTGGAACGCATCATCACAATCTGCAAAGCTGCCGAGATTTCAAAAAAGCACTTGCAAGATCTTCAGGCGACTGGACCAAAGATAGAGGTCGACGCACTTCGCTGTAACAGTCGGCGGGCCGGTAATTTTCAACGCCACCAGCCCGTGAATGACCGACGTGCGCCACCGCCGCAACAAGCCCGCACGCCGACCCCGACTACACTCTCATGCTCGAGATGTGGGAGCAATCATCCGCCGCGCAACTGTCCGGCATATGGAACGCACTGTTTTCGCTGTGGCAAGTTTGGACATTTTGCAGTTATGTGCCGTCAGAGGAGAGCAAGACCAGCTAGACCAGCTGACTGTGATGATCAACAGACGCAGACTAGACCACCGCACAACGTGTCGACGCTTGATCGGGGTGACTTCTTTATTGGGGAGCTGACAGCGGGCAGTACTGTCAAAACATCGGACTGGACAGCTACATTCGTCGTCCACAACCACAAGGTGACGTTTAAGCTTGATACCGGGGCTGACGTGAATATTCTTCCAAAGCAAGTGCTTCAACAGTGGAGTGATCAACCAATGCTGCATCCAACTTGCATCAGGGTGTCTACGTATACAGGTGATAGACTGCTGGTCAGCGGTGAGTGCACTCTGCAGACAAAAACACAAAACCTCAGCTGTAACTTGCAGTACCTTGTCGTAGACCTTGATGTGTTCCCTGTGCTTGGTGCTGAGGCATACCAGCAGCTACAGCTGATTCGTCGACTTCATCATCTCGCCTCTTCAGGAAATGCAGCCGGTACTCCTCAGCGTGGTTCTGACGATGTCACAGCTCAAGACATCATTAAGGACTTCAAAGATGTGTTCACTGGGATTGGCCAGCTTCCAGGAACTGTCAGCATTGTGCTGCAAGATAGTGCAACTCCTACTATTGCAGCACCACGCAAGATCCATTTGGCCATTCAAGACAAAGTTAAAGCAGAGCTCGAGAAGATGGAGCAGGATGCTATCATCACAAAAGTCACGAAGCCACCAGACTGGGTGAACCCATTGGTAATTGTACCCAAGAAAGACGGCAGCTTACGAATCTGCCTCGATCCCAGGCATCTAAACAGTGCTATCAAGCGCCAGCACTACCGTATACCAACGCAAGAGGAACTGTTTGCTCATTTATGTGGGTGCACTGTATTCAGCCTGCTTGATGCCAAATCTGCATTCTGGCAGCTTACTCTCTCTGAAGAAAGCTCTTACTTGTGTACGTTCGCAACCCCTTGGGGCAGGTACCGTTTCCTGCGGTTACCATTGTGGCTGAAAAATGCTCCAGAACTTTTGCAGCGTTGCATGGATGAAATGTTTGCAAACATTGATGGTGTTTACCCATACTTTGATGACATTCTGATAGCGTCCAAGACTATGAAGCAACACATGGAGCAGCTGCAGCTCGTCATGTTAACAGCTCGCAAACACAATCTCAAGCTTAACGAGAAGAAGGGTCAGTTTTAGTTCCTGGGACATCAGATCACTTTAGAGGGTCTGCAAGCAGATGCTGCAAAAGTGAGTGCTATCTTAGCAATGCCAGTGCCAACAAACAAGACCGAACTCCTCCGATTTTTGGGTATGGTGACTTACCTTACCAAGTTTGTGCCAAATGCATCAAAGGAAACTACATGGCTCAGGCAGCTGTTAAAGAATGACGTTCCTTGGCACTGGGATGACAACCTGACTCGAGAGTTCAGCAGAATCAAGCACCTCATCTCTAAGACCCCTGTCCTTCACTTCTTTGACAAATCAAAGGAGGTTGTGGTCTCAGCGGATGCAAGCTCATACGGAGTTGGTGCGGTACTCCTACAGGAAAATCATCCAGTAGCCTATGCCTCAGCTGCACTCACTGTGGCAGAGCAAAAATATGCCCAGATCGAAAAAGAGCTGCTCGCTATAATCTTTGCCTGTGAACGTTTCCATTTTTACACATATGGACGGAGTGTTGTGGTACAAACTGACCACAAGCCTCTGATTGGTCTGCAACAAAAGGACTTTGACAAGATAACCCCAAGGCTTCAGCGTCTTTTACTCAGACTCCAGCGGTATGATGTTCAGCTAACATATGTTCCAGGGAAAGAACTCATAGTAGCTGATGCACTCTCACGAGCACCTGACAGTGCAAGTTCTTTGCAGGAGTATGAACCCGCTGAGTGTCTGGCTAGTTGTGCGGTAGTCAACGCTTCAACGTCAAAGCTGGAACATATCCGAAAAGCAACTGTTGAGGACAGCACTTTGAAACAGGTGTTGAAACACATCAAGGAAGGTTGGCCTACACGTGACACATTGCTCCCAACAGCAGTGAAACCTTTTGTCCATTGCAAAGATGAACTACACGTATGTGATGGCCTTATATTGAGAGGGCAGCGACTTGTCTTGCCTGTCTCGTGTCAGCAAGATGCCTTACTGAGACTTCACGAAGCACACCGTGGCATAGTTTCATGCAAGAATAAGGCTCGAGAAAGCCTACATTGGCCGTCCATGAACGCAGACATTGAGGAGATGATCAAACGTTGTCATCATTGCCAGCGACACCAGCGACAAAACCAGTATGAACCTCTGGCTGAGCGTGTTTTGCCTGACCGTCCGTGGCAGAAGGTTGCAATGGACCTCTTTCATTTCAACAGATCTACCTACCTGCTAATTGTCGACTACTTCAGCAAGTATGTGGAGGTGCAACAAATGGCATCAACAAGCACTGAAGCCATTATCACTGCTCTCAAAGCAGTATTTGCCCGTTTCGGCATCCCGGAAGAACTCGTATGTGACAATGGACCTCCATTCAATGCGACCCAGTTCCAGGAGTTTCTCGCTTCTTGGGACATCACATACAACCCTAGTTCTCCCTATTACCCAAGGTCTAATGGACTGGCAGAAAGGTCCATACAAACAATAAAGCACTCCCTTCTAAAGGCATTGCAAGATGGAAAGGATCTTTTTGTGGTCCTGATGGATGCTCGAAGTACACCAATGGATGGGCTTAAGTCACCAGCCGAACTCCTAATGGGCAGGAAAATGCGTACAAGAGTACCTATACATCCTGTCCAGCTCCAATCGCAGTACAACTGTGCCGACGCAAGAAGCCGCCTTCGTGTTCACCAAAAACGACAGCATCGCCACGGTGACAGAAGAACAAAGCCGTTGTCTGTGTTGAAGGAAAAACAGAAGGTGTGGTTCAGACGCCAAGGTCAGTGGATGCGTGGAAGTATACACAGAGTTGGCCCACAGCACCGATCATATCTGATCGTCACACCAGAAGGTGCCATGTATCGTCGGAACCGTTACCACATTAGACCTTTATTTGGCATTGCTCCAGTGCCACTGGCTTCTCCAGAGAACTATGACATAACTCCATCCTCTGAACATCCATGGCCTCAGCCTGCATCACCTCAGCCTCCACCTGCTCAGCTGGCTTCACCAACATCCCCCACACCAGCAGCATCACCACCCCCACGAGCAGTTTCCTCTAGCGTGTACCATACTCGCACAGGTCGGCGGGTAGTTAAGCCAGCAAGATTTCGTGAATGACGAAACCCAGAAAGCCTGAACACCGCCTTGTGTTGTGAACTTTTTGTTTTTTTTTTTAAAGGGGCGTGTTATGTATGACATTTTTAAACCAGTAGCTAGCGCCCCCTACGTGTGCTGTGCAGTATCTGTGTGGGTGTCCAGTCCAGGGCTTGGACACGGGGGGAACCGGGCAGGGACAAAAAGCGCGGGAACTCGCCATGGCCGCTCTGGCTTGTAGTATGTAACGTCAATAAACTTTTACTAAAACATAACAGTCTGGAAGGACAGCGCATCAAACGTTTGAAAGCACTGTTTTCTGTTTGTTTCGTTCTCGTGACAGTTTTGCAATGACCTTTTGGCGCAGGGATGGCGCAAAAGTAAGCAAAAACTCCATTTCGCAGCGGCATGTAGCATGATGTGCCATTTGCCGCAATTGCCGCACCAGTTTCACCACTGGGAGCTGTAGTGGAGGGCTCCGCAACCATATCAATCACGGTTCTTTGATCTGCAGTACATCCTGAAGCACGGGCATTTTTGTGTTTCGCTTTCATCAAAATGCAGCCGCAGCAGCCACGATTCAATGCCACGACATTGGGCAAGGCAGCCGAAGAACGCCGCAGCCATTAAGCCACCACATCAGGTGAACACACAGCAAGCAAATCCTTGCCGAAATGCAAATGCACACAGAACATGCATGAACACATCTGAAACTACTTAGCAGTACTATGGTTTCACATGACTGCAAGATATTAGGACAAGCTCTTAGATAGCAGAAGGGGGGCACACTGCACTTACATCTACGCAGCATTTCACCAGACTTTATTCCAGATGAATTTATAAAACATGCTATAGATGATGCTCTGGTTACCATGCTTCATGTACAATGCATATATCTGCGACTCTATCTTATATAACGTAATTTCAACACAATCCTTACACAAAATTCAATACACAATCCTGACACATGATCCCAAAACGTGATCCTCATTGATATTTGCTAAAACCGGGGCGAAGATGCAGGCTAATTCACTTTTCAAAGTAAAAAATGTATTAACCGCACATGCAAACTTTTTTGGCAGTCCAGAGACCTTTTCAGAGCCCTGATATTTACCTTTTGTCAGCACTTAAAATTTTTTGCTGAAGTATAAAAACTTCCTTCAATGGCAATCCATAGTTCTTTAGAGTTCCTAACGACATTACTGTAAAAACTTGAAAGTTTTAGCAGGAGGAACGGAAACTTCATCTGAGATCATGACATCTTCCTGAGGTTCCTTTTCAGAGTTGCGCCTCCGCCTTTTGACTGGAAAATTTCGTCCATTCGATCTGTCTTTGGGTCCAGGACTCAGTTTATCGCCATGAATTGGAATGACAGAGAGCTCGGGTATTACTACACAGCCGTTTTTGGGGCAAAATTTTCGTTCACCTTCAGCAACTAAACTGATGGACAGCTCAGCTTTGCCACTGTTGCTGGGAACTCGACCGATGGTCACCCGAGTTGATTCACTGGACAAAGGCACTGCAGTGATCGTAAGCTCAGCTTTTCCCCCAGTGGTGGGAACTCTAGTGATGGTGAGGTCAGCCGCTACACTGCCGCCACAAACTGAACCGATGCTCAGCTTAGCTATCCTACTAGAGTCACCAGAGGGTCCAGAACTTAATGGACCTGCAGGAATTGGCTTGATGGAAAGTTGAGATGCTGAATTACAGTCAGCTGTGGGTGCGAGTCCCGATCCATCTCCAGCAGCCGGACTCTTCAAACTGGCAATGGGGACTGGACTGACGGTCGCCCGGGTTGATCTACTGGCTACAGGAATTGTAGTGATAGTAAGCTCAGGTTTTTTTTTCGCATTGGGAACTGGAGTGATGGTCAGGAGGTCAGCTGCTGCCCTGCCACTCCAAACGTGACCGATTTTCAGCTGAGCTATCCTACTAGAATCACCAGATGGTCCAGAGCTTAATGGACCGTTCGGAATTGGCTTGATGGAAAGCTGTGTTGCTGAATTTGGAGTGATGGTCAGGTCAGACGCTTCCCTGCAACTCCAAACGTGACCGATTTTCAACTCAGCTATCCTACTAGAGTCACCAGGCGGTCCAGAACTTAACGGACCGTTAGGAATTGGCTTGATGGAAAGCTGTGTTGCTGAATTTGGAGTGATGGTCAGGTCAGCTGCTTCCCTGCAACTCCAAACGTGACCGATTTTCAACTCAGCTATCCTACTAGGGTCACCAGACGGTCCAGAACTTAATGGACCTTTAGGAATTGGCTTGATGGAAAGCTGCGATGATGAATTACACTTCGCTGTGGATGTAGGGCCCGATCCATCTTCAGAAACTGAATTCTTCACACTTTCTTCGCCTGTTAGTGAGGCTGGTGAACCAGCTGTGCAAAGGTGCTGACACACTTCTGCTCCCTCTTCTACACCTTGCTTGCCTGAGAAAAAGAATAAAATTCTAATCAGAACACCATTTCTGCGAAGACACAGTTGTACAAGAAATCCTCAGTGCACACTAATTTCAAGTCATCTCCTTCATGTCCCATATCAAGTACAGGAAGTATGCAAATGTGAATTAGGTTTTAAACTTCCTGCCAATTAAAGGGCCTCTCAGCAGGTTTGGACATTACAAATATAGAAGTGCAGTGCATAGATCAGGCAGTTATGATTGCCCCAGCAAAATATGAGAGCCATGCGCACTTCAAGAAGCAGTAAAAACTCTAAATCAAATTAAGCCCATTCACGCTCTTCCTCGATAAATCTTACCTCATCTACTCCACTAATGTGCAAGGCAAGGCTGTAATTATAAAGGCAAAAGCATTTCACTGGCCCATCATTCTAATCAATGAGTGAATGGTGGATGTAAAACGGCATGACGTCCTGTGATGTCATCATTCGCCAGTTGTGCTCCTGCTTTTTCTTAGTACCCTTCACTGCTGTACATTAAAAAATAAGGCTTTTTAGTTTCTTCTCCTGGTTCACATCTCCTTCAGCACAGTCTGTGTGCGTGACTGTTTACTGTTTGGCTTTATTTCTTTCTATTTCAGCGCACCTCCAGGCAACCATCCCTGCAGAAAGCAAAAGTACAACTCCATTTCGAGTCCACTGCTCACACACTGCCATGCTCTCCTACCCTGCATTTTTTTGTAATCTTGTTCCACTCCCAGCACCACCCACCATAATGCATTAGCACATTGGGACACCTGCCACCATGTAATAATGTAGTATTAATGTAATGTATGATTGTCTCTGTACTATTTTGTCAGATTAAGATACAGTCATGACCATCAAAAATGGTTCATGAATTATTAATACAAGCAACTACAGTGCCACACTACGCTCAAGTTACACTAATGCTTAATTTGGGTCACGGCAAAAAAACAATCCTTGCATGCTGTGTTAGTCAGGCTAAGTGAATGATGAAACATGGTTATTTGTATTGCGCACTTTAAGTGCCCAACATACCTTTTAGAGTTTACTTTAATGCAATAATGCATTTACTGCCTGCATTGTCGCTTAGCCATGTCTGCAAAGTTTTTTCCACCCGTCCACATTACTAGAAAACTCCCAAAAATAAAGTACACCAGAAAGAATTCTAAGTCTCATCAGGTTGCAAACCTGCATCCCTTGGGTGTCCAACCAGAATCATGTGCGACCCTTTAAACTGCCTGGCTATCATTTCAATGCACCTCTGCATGTTTCAAGGATGCATTTGCACTTCTAAAAAATCAATGGTCGACTTTAAGGGAGGACGCGGCAATTAGAACTATTTTATTATCTATGCATGAAATGTAACCAAATTTGGTGCAGGTATGTAACTTTGTACGCAGATTTAAGAACATTTCATTCTGAAACAGCTCCCACAGTTGCCAAGTAACATTAACTTCATTAAGTCATCCTAGGGTTATTAAATAATTAAGTAGAAAGTGCACAGATTTTTGATGTCAACATGTTCATGAAATCCAGTTTTCTACAATAAACTTCATTCTTCTTTTCTTACCACGCCTAGTATTTATAAAAATAAAGGTTCATCTTTAACGCGCATATTACCATGAAAACACTTCCTATAAAAATAACTTTGAAAAACTATTACATGTAGGTGTAGAAAAATTAACAGCTTTATTTCCTCTTCAATGTTTTGGGACTCCAGCACAAAAAACAATAATTCTCTTGCCATTCATTCTGAAAGGATGAGTGATAGTAACTGCAGAAAAAGTGAAAGCGGAGGAAATTTACCTTAACGTTTGCTTTGCCACAACTGTGGCAAAAGCAGTCTCTAATGCTCAAAACCGTCTTGAGCAACATGCCACACTAAAAATCAGTTTGATAGTACGGTCATTATCATGCAATTTGGTCACTATCATGCTGGAACTAACAAGCGTCACAGAAGATACGAAGCAAAAAGAAGCCATTTGAGATGTAATCTTGCTTTACGTCTTTGCCGATCAAGCATGGTGAAGACAGCAAACATGCTGGAGAAGAAGGCGTATATTTCAAGAGACAACAGCAGACACAAGCATCCTGCCACAGCTCGACATGCACGTGTCAAGCATGCCGCCAATGCGTAAGCACCTCAGCAAATGGATGCGCTCTCTGGCTATCATGTGACGCAAGCATCCAATCTCAAAGCTACTTTTTCTCGCCTCATTTACTTTTGCATTTTTCTTGAAGAAGTGCAGCACTGCAGCCATTAGAATGCTCTCATCTGTCCTTTTTACTGTGGCACCATGATGGCGAAGCTCCATCGCTGGAAAGCTGTGGTATCAGCGGTGTGCCAGGACTATCAAAAGCACGATTCGCTTTAAATTTTCAACAACCACACATTAAAAAAATGTCATTTTCTAAATTTCTACTGCATATTTCATTATAATTTTTTGTAACGAAATAAAAGTCCCAAGGATTGTGATAAAAAAACAAACTGAGAAGTAAAAAATTTACACCAAACTGGGCAGTTTGCTTGCCATGTCCCCCTTTAAGCATTAAGTAGTGACTGTTTCATAGCAGTAAAGTGGCAGGCAAAAACAGATACAAAGCCAAGAAACACAAATTGGCTGACATCAAGAATGGCAGGACGAAGCAAGTGTCTCCATGACTGGAAAGAAGCACGCAGAAACAAGAAATGCAGCCAAGCTACACAAATGCAGAATGGATGCTACATGAACCACAACAAAAAATTGACAGGACAGTACCATCATGTAATGCAAGATTCAGTGACAGCTGTTAAGGGGAGATGTGGGTTTTGAAATAAACATGATGATGATGATGATAATGGATTTTATGTCACAGCGGCATCTGCGGCCAAAGAGCGCCATGGCACAAGGCGTTTCCTTCTATTGAAGGTGGGGTCAAGGACCACTGAAATAAACATTTTTATTATTAAAGATATCGTAATGAAATTAGGTGCGTACATGTGTTTTTTCGCATTTTCAAAATATAATTATTTTCAGTATATCTCAATTAGTTCCCATATTAATGATAAATAAATTAATCCTAATTAAATTCTTATGGGTCGTTAAGACACTTTTTTCAATTCTTTTTGGTTTCAATTGAAATGGGGCTGTAGCCAAAGGCCTGCCATTTGGAGCTATGTTAATTATATTGTTGTTGAAATACTATCTCGTTGAGTATGAGCTACACCGCGCGAGTGCCCGGGCAGGCGTTAGAGCGGTGTAGCTCATGCTGAGTGCGATAGTACATCATATAAAAATGTTAAATTTTGTCCAAGCACCCCAATTATGAAGTATAGTTAGGTGACATTATGGTTCACAAAGTTTGAAATAATTGGCTCGGCCAAACAAAACCGCATAGCTCCAGTTTAGTTCTTTCTGAATTGAATGGTATAAGATTAATTGAAATTGTACCCATAAAAACATTGTAAAAACTTACGTAAGGCTAGTCATGTTGGCAAAAAATGTGAAGCTGAGGAAATTGCATTTAAAGTGCACACGCCAGCCATTCGAAGGTCATTGTAGAGGCCTCAAAACGAATGCGGACGTTCCAAAAATATTTCCCAGTAGTTCCAAAAATATTTCCCAGTGGAGAAGGGGCCCAGCTTTCAGACAAAACAGGGCATCGGGGAAGCGGTAGTGGGAAGCAATTGGCATGAAGTCCTGCCGCACTTCACTCCGAAATCACCATTTCCGGGCTTCATAGGCATGAAACATATAGATATTTTAGTACTTGGAGGCTGAATTTAGACCTTGAAGCATTTTGGGCAGGAACAGAGTGTATCGATCCCGAATATGCCATTTTTGTAAAACAGAAACTTTCACATTTTTTAATCATTTCAAAACCCCCGTCACCCCTTAAGGTATTTATATACAGGATGTTTCATCTATGACTTTACATAATTTTTAAAAACAGGCTTTTTGAGTTAGAAGAGCACTTTTTTCAGCATAGCATTTTCAGCAGTGTAGTGCATCAGAATAGAGCTAAGACGTGCTAACTAGCAGGCTGAAAACTGATATGGATATTAACTATGGTGCGCTTTACGCCTCCCAGTAATTAAGAAGCTTAGCAGTAACAGCTAAAAAGTTAACTATTGAATATTAGTTAACCAGCCTGCTAGTTAGCACGTCTTCACAGCATTCTGATGTAATACGCCGCTGGCAGTGCTATGCTGAAAAAAGTGCTCTTCAAACTCAGAAAGCCTATTTTTAAAAAACTGTGTAAAGTCTTAGGTGAAACACCATGTACAGGTATAGGTATTTATAACCATTCTCCGTTTACGTATTCCTGTGCTTCCGCCATACCATCCTCCTTCCACAGTAACCCTCTTCCTCTTCTTTCCAGGATAACTACTCTACAGTTATTTACCATGCTAACCACAATTCCCTTTCGCCTTACGCTCTCACCATACCTGCCTCCTCCCATGGTCACCACCCCCTGGATATGCTTTCCTATGCCCTCGTCATACCCTCCTCCTTCCATGGTAACCCTCTCTTTCCTTCCTGGATAACTACCCTCCAGCTGGTCCCCGTGGCAACCCCCCACTGGTTGCGCTTTCTTAAATTCTCACCATACCCTCCGCCTTCCATAGTACCGTATTTACATGATTACAAGTTGACTCAAATGTAAGCCGACCCCCCAATATCACATGTCAGGAAAGAAAAACTTGGCGGTCGCTTAAGCTTGGCCTTTAATAGTAGAACACGCTAGCATTATCCGGCCGCCGCAGCTTGTCATCAGCCGCGCGCGGGTGTGCCCGTGGGCACATTCCAAAACGACAATGTATTAGTCACCGGACTACTCGTGAACATTTTCGCCATTGTCCTCACTAGCGCTGCCATTGTGATCGCTGCTGTGGTTTCACAACACATCGTTCTAACGTCATCGTAGAGCGAAATCCCACACTTCGCAAACAGCCACACCATGAAATTGCGTGGAACAGCTGAAAATTTTGCCTTGCTGCAGCCGCCACACCTGTATCCCCCGTTCCGAGACATCGAACTTACGGTCCGGCACACGGTTGTTCATTTATTCAGCGTAAAGAACGACAGCCATCTTGAATGTAGCCATGAACGAGAGCCGGACGCTTACTGGACCTGGAGCACAAATGACGATTGACGAAGCACTACATTAAAAAATGGTCGTCAAATGCATCAAAGCCAAAGAGAAACTACCCGTGAGCGGTGTCGGATCTTCTGTCAGCTACCGACACCCCCCGGCACCGCTGCTGTTATGAGCATAAAGTTTCTGAATATTACCTAGAGGTAAAGTGTACTAAAGGGAAAGCTGGCGACACAGTCTATGCGTGTTTCTTAAAGGGCACTTCATCCACTGTAGGAATATTGAACATTGCTTGGCCCTAAAACCCAACTACGACTGCAGCAATACAAATTTTCCCAAATTATATGTTGCAGAGAAGCGTTGTTTTACAATCAGTGTGTCCAGCAATAAAATATGCTTACTGTAGATTTCAATAAATGAGCAGGAAAGCAAACAGGTGTAAGCCAACATTCTTAAATATACTTTAAAAACGTTGGCGTAAACGAGCACCGAATTTGCCCATGGCGAGAGAGGGCTTTTTTTTCATGCCGCCAAATAGAGCAAATATACTTTCAAAAAAATTGTTAACGCTTAAAATAGCACCCTATACAAGCTTCCGCTTTCACATTGTGAAAAAAACAAACGTTTCATTGGTGTCTGCAATTGCGGGTTCGCCCCATGTTCGTGCATAGGCTATGTTCGTGCCTTGAGAAACTTGCCCGAGTCCTCTCTTTTCCATGAGAAATAAGTTCGCATGTGCTAAGTGCCGGCTCTCCCCATGCCCTGGCGCTGCGCTTACAGATTTTGTCAAGAAAAACATGAATTAGGAAGCGGAAACCTGTCCTACCCGTAAGTGACGGCCGTACGTGTTCATGCTGAAAAATGCAACATGCAGGTATTTGCGTGAATTAATTCTGTAAGTGGAAGTTATTCCTGCATGTAATGCGCGGCCACTGCCAGACTTTGAAATGAAGCAAACACAATCCTCAGCGAGTACGGCTGACATAAGTTGCACTTGTCAAAGTATTTTACGCTTTTAAAAGATAAGTGCCTCCGAGACTCCTACGAGAAATGCACAGAGTGGCCAAAGCAGCAGACTGTTCAGTTCTCAAACCACAAAAAAAAACTTTGTTCCAGTCTTTCACCTTTCAATGCACAGGCAGCACAGGTTCCCTCAAGCAAACCCAGCTTGCTGTAAAAGGCTCCCAGCGATAGTGGCAAACAGACTTAATACCTAGCAGGCCGCAGACACTGCTCAGCTCACTTCACGTCAAGCACCTTCGGATGCTCCGGATCTCAAATTACCTGCGTGCGTAGCTGGTAACAACACTGCCACAAAGCGCACAAAACATCAGAGAAAACTACAGTAGTGAAAATGAAACTGAACAACCAAAAAAATCCAATCCGTAGCACAGTCTACAAGCCACCAGATATCAATCCAAAGCGCTGTCTTCACGACATGCCTTGTGTGTCCATTGTAGGTACAGAGTTTCTCACTATTACCCAGAGGGAAAGCTGGCACCCCATCTGCCCCGTCTATGGGAGTTTGCATGGAGCTCTCTCAAGACCACTTCAGCCACCATGGGCGCTCAAAGCACTATGGGCCAATGAGCTTTAGACTGCAGAACCACAACATTTGGCCAAAAAATAATGCAGAAATAAATGCTGTTCGACAAACAAGAATGCCCTAACATTCGATATCCTGATTATAAATTGCAAAAAACGAGCAGAAAAGCATGTAAATGCAGTTTGCCCAAAATAAGAGATGGCTAGCTTTCCTATTGGCCAAGTATTAACCACTTAAAAAAATATTTCGTGCCTAACAGGCGCACTTTTAAAAAATAAATGTATTCAAAAAAATTGTTGCTTAAACTCTGAGAGGTTTTTTTAATGGCATTTCGGAAAAGAGAAACCTTCTATTGGCATTGTGTGCTGTTGCGTTTTCGCTACTATGGCATTTGCACACTATGTTCGCGCCAAAATCATATGAGCGCGGCATACAGTTTCTTCCTTCCTCAAGGCCATAGAGTTTCTTACTATTACCTAGAGAGAAAGCTGGCAAACCGTCTATGAGAGTTTGCATGGAGGTCCCTCAAGATCACTTCAGCCATCATGGGCGTTCAAAGCATCATGGGCCGGTGAGCTACCGATTGCAGATCCACAACTTTCAGCCAAAATATAATGCAAAAATAAATGCTGTTCAATAATCAAGAATGCCCTAACATTCAATATCCTGTCCATAAATTGCAACAAACGAGCAGAAAAGCACGTTCATGCAAAGTTTGCCCAAAACAAGAGATGGCTAGCTCTCCTATTGGACAAGTATTGAACACTACAAAAACTAAAATTCAAGCTTAACAGCTGCACTTTTAAAAATAAATGTTTTAAAGAAATGTTGTTTCTTAAACACTTTAAGAGGGTTTTTTTCATGGCATTTCAGAAAAGAGAAATCTTTTATTGGCGTCGTGTACTGTTGCGTTTGCGCACTACGTTCACACCAAAGTCTGTATGCGGGGAGTGCCATTTGAAGGCTCTTCCCTTAGTACGTATGCACACACACACACACACGGAGAACAGCACTTTCAGAATAAAACAACTTAGTAGTGCCACTCTGTGTTCCCGAAAAAATCCCACTGTCCCGCAACAAGTAGCTCATCAGCCCATGTTGATCAAAATTCTGGTATGGGCTAGTCGGTGGCTCATCTTAAGGAAAGTAATATACAGCGCAACAAACAGGGACAGCAGAGAGACACAAACAACACACAATAACCTTACGGTGAGTCATTATCTTCTTGGAATTGTGATGGCCTGTTTGTATTTAAAGCTCTGGTTTGGTTTGGTTTATGGGGTTTAACGTCCCAAAGCGACTAAGGCTACGAGAGACGCCGTAGTGAAGGGCTCCGGAAATTTCGACCACCTGGGGTTCTTTAACGTGCACTGACATTTAAAGCTCTGCCGTTTTCAATAAAATTTCAGTCGTTAGTTCAGCGCCAGTCCTGTTGTTTGTGTCTCTCTGCTGTCCCTGTTTTTTGCGCTCTATATTACTTTCCTTAAGATGAGCCCATGATGCTTTGAGCGTCCATGGTGGCTGAAGTGCACCGCCGTCAGCTTTCCCTCTAGGTACATAGTAAGAAACTTTATGACTGTACCCACAATAACGCTGGGAGCAGTGGCAGCGTCCGGTGCAATGCCTGCTGCGCATGCGCAAGCACGCTGAGATGGTGGCCAAGTAGTGGTGGGGGGGGGGAGCTGGCTTCAAAAAATGTGACGCAACCGCCTCTCCCGAGTTGTTTCCTTCCTCCATGGTGGATGAAGTGAATACTAATAAGCTCTATGGTTCTGAGTGGCGGTGCTCCCGCGATTGGAACAGCAGCCCTTCCATCAACTATCAACACTCCCTTGAGCGTCTAGTGCACAGTTAACAGTACAAAACGGGGGGGGGGGGGGGGGGGGCATGTTTCGGTGCACTTTTCTTAACCAACCGAGATAACGCCTACCTATTGCTGATTTATATTCTTTTGACAGAACCTATACAATAACACAATTGAAACACTAATTTTTCAATTTTTTCCATCTCGAGGACTAGAGAGTATGCTTTTGGCGTTATTTCAGTCTATAAAATCAAAACAGACCATTGCAGTTGCCCAGCTTTTGTTCAGTCTATTCCCACATGCTCATATAAAGCACAGACAAAGAACTGACCTTCTGCCTCGCATTGTTTTGAAGATAACGATACTGTCATAACACAAAAACTTCTGAGTAAATGAACTTAAGTAAAAAGTAACTTAATTACAGTCGACTCCCGTTAATACGAAGTTCATGGGGATCGCAAAAAACTTCCAGTTAAGCACAAAACACAAAAGCAGCATTTTATTAGTAGTGAAAGCAAGTATTTTCTCTCAAAAAAAAAATAGTCGGTCATCTTTCTTTGCTCCTTGCCGAATCGCGCTGCTGAAAGCAAGTTCTGCAGGCTGTAAATGGGGCGGAACACTTCTTCCGCGTTACCTTCAGCGGCAAAGAAGCACTTCACAAGAGCAAGGCCCGCAGCTGCATTGGCAGCCTTAGGTTGCGGCTCATCTTCAACATTGTCGTCGCTTTCCTGGGTCAATTCCTGGGGCCGAATAATCTCCACAATCTCGCTATCCGTCAGTGCACTGCATGTTTCGACCGCCTTGTCTACGGTGACGTAATCTTCAAAACTGACATCCCTGAAAGCATCACCAAAATCAGTTCCGTCAAGCTCGCTTGTCGACGCTTCCTCCGGTGAAATTGCAGAGGCATCCTCCAAAGAAGCTGCCACAAAACCGCAAGCCCTGAAGCAGTTTGCGATTGTTTCTTGCTTCACACGATCCCATGCTCACGCTAACATGTGGATGGCATTGAGTAGGCTCACCTGGCATTTTGTGGAGTTATCCATACACAAAATCATGCGTTCGAGGAGGTGCCACCTGTACAGGACCTTAACATTCTTGATGATGCCTTGGTCCATTGGCTGCAGAACAGATGTCATGTTTGCAGGCAAAAATGCGAGGCAAAAATGCAAGGCTGGCACATTCACTTGAGCATGGTCCACAAGAAACAACACCTTGTGGTTCGAAGAAGCAAACTTGTGGTCCAATTTGGTTATCCAGCTCTTGAAGATTTCGGCCGTCATCCACGCATTTTTGTTCGACTCATAGTCCACAGGCAGCGTCTTTACGCCTTTAAAACATATCAGCAAGGTGGCTTTCCCAACCACAAGTAGGCGACGTCGTTCCATGCCAGTCATGTTTGCCGCGATCAGCACCAACACCCTCTCCTTGCTGCGTTTGTCCCCAGTACAGTCGTCGTCCTTGAATGTCAGGGTCTTCTCAGGTAGAAGCCGATAGAAGAGCGCAGTCTCATCAGCATTGAAGATGTCTTCTGGCTTGCATACACAGACATTCACGCAGCTTTTTGTCCTTCCACGTGGCGCATGTTTCCTAGTTAATGGATGCTTTTTCACCACACATGCTCTTAAAAACCAGGTCATGGTGATCTTTAAGCGCGTTAGCCATCCATCTGACGAAACGAAGTCATTGATCCCCAACATTGCTGCAAACGTTCAGACTTTCATCGCAACCATGTCTCTGCTGAGAGGAAGTTCGTTGCTCCGGGCCTCCCTAATCCAAACCAGCAGAGGTATGACCCGGTGCGCATTCGCTTCCGAGATGTCTTGAACTTGTCGTTCTCAAATGCATCCATTATTGTGCACTTATTCTTCATCAAGTTTGAGAGCACGTTTGGCTTGATCCCGTACTTCCGCGCAATGTCTTGTTTGGTGGCGCCTCCCTTCTCAACTTCCTTCAAAACCACGACTTTCGTTGCTAGGTCGAGTATCGGAGAAGAGCCACGGTTTGCCATGGCTATCAACGGTGCGACTACGTACCGTCAATTCCGAATCGTAGGATCACCCGCGGAACAACCTAGCTAACGAGCTACCCGCACAATGCAACAAAGGCACTCGACCAACACACACCTCAACATACGCTGTGCACGCTGCAAGCCTAATCTCGCACAATCTCGCTACTGCCAGTATGCAGCGCTGCGCGCACCTACAGCACCCATGTGGCCTCCGCAATCAGATCCAGCCATGCACGGCAGCCGCCTCGACTCCCGCCAGAGCTGATCATGGAGGCCTCGGCAGCCGTAGCAATGAATAATCGCACCGCTCCAAGAAGGCCGGCGCTGCCGACGGCTGTGGTGGCATTGACACCAACGCGAAGCACTGAGCTGTTGTAGCGCTTGAAAAATTACACATTCTACCAAAGAATGACAAGCGCCTCGAGTATCCCGGCTGAAAATAAACTTCCATTTAAAAAATATCATTGGACGAGGACTTCGAATTATCGAGCGATTTCTTCCATAGGATTGCATGCAAAACTGACGGGACCAGCACTTCTAATTAACCTACATTTTCAATTAAGAGGCTTCGAATTACCTGGAGTCGACCGCGTGAAGTTTTTCGCTTTGCGAACTTCCGCTGACCAATATATTCCATAGGCATGACCTCCATAGTCATTCAACTTATCCTAGTATTTCTCTACGAGTTTTTAAGTTTCCTAGGCTTCTTTTTTTACATTTTGCTGCCCAGCCAGCTTAAGAAACTTGTCACCAGTCTTCTCTCAGCTGATGGAGAGTGTTACTGCTCCAGGTTAGCCGAAAGGGCTCCAGAAACTTTGCTCTTGCTATTTTACCGCCGTTGAATGTTATGAGAGCACCTGCTATGCACATCCTTAGTGCCTCAGGCACTAATTTTTTGGGGCTTGCTCCGAGGTGATGCGCTTGGAGCCCAAGTTCCTAAATGCTTTTACTTCAACTGAACTAATTAAGAAACATTCAGTTCCTGTCATAGAATTGAATTTCAAATGGCTGGTTAGACAATGTCTCTACAAAAAATGTGACCTGGCCACTCGCTTCCACATTTTCAAAGGTATTTTTGAAGGGAAATATACAACGCCAGAAGAAGTGAAATACTGGCAAAGATACAGGAAAGAATGCTGTATTAGAAATTAAAGATTGATTTTTTGCTTACCCTGTCCCCTTAAGAGTAGAACATGGAAGTGTTATCGGGCCGCCACCTCTTATCAGCAGCCATAATCGGCAGCAATGCATGGGGAGGGGGTGCTAGTTCGCCGCTCATCGACAGCCGCCACCGGCCACCGCGCGCAGGGAGGGGGTGCCAGTTCTGCATGTCGACAGAGCTGCTGCTCAAGGACAGCACCAAGAGGGATGCGAGGGAGCCCGGCAGCAAAAATACAACTAAGTTGTAGCATCCCTGATATTTCATTTGTCTCGCCTTTGTTTATGGTGCCACGCTCTGGTTCTAATTCTAAGTCGACCCCTCCCCCCCCCCACCCCCACTTTAAAATTTAAAAAATTGGTTGATCTCCAATTAAGCAAATATGATAGCCATCCTTGAGCTGGGAAATCTGTTCTTGCCACACCCTCCTCCTTCCTTTGTAACCACCCCTTGGATGGTTCCGGTTGTAACCACCCACCGGTTATGCACTCTGCTACTAACACATACCCTCCTCCTTCTATGGTAACCACCCTCCGAGTGGTTCCCATAGTAATGTATCCAATCCACCTGTTATGACATACTACTTAAGTACGTAAGCAGTATGTCGTAGTAGTCGTACTACGACGCGAAACTCGGGAATGGGTGCTTAACAGCTATCACTGTAAAAGAAGATGGCCATGGAGATGAAAGATGGAGGAGAAGAAGGGGTCAGAAGAAGCAAAAAGAGGTTTGCGAGGCAATTTTGTCCAGCACCATGAATGCCAGGACAAAGAAACAGCTGCCGCAGCTAAGCGAAAGCAGGATTGCCTTCGCAAGCAGCGGACGACAGCCAAGAACCGAAGACTGTCTCATGCCATGGCATCTCCAGTATGCAGTGCAGCCATGCCTTCACGACGCCCTTAGCCATGGAGAAACCTTGACCGGTGGACGAGGTTTCATGTGAAGTTGTTAATCACTTGGTCACCGTTCTGGTCGACGGCACAAACA
This sequence comes from Amblyomma mixtum, assembly GCF_055824585.1. Classification (NCBI taxonomy): domain Eukaryota; kingdom Metazoa; phylum Arthropoda; class Arachnida; order Ixodida; family Ixodidae; genus Amblyomma; species Amblyomma mixtum. The sequence continues at coordinate 275,161,726 of NC_143014.1, read as the reverse complement.
AGCGCAATGAAATGCATGCACAAAAAATGTGATTACTAACAATGCTCAGTGTGTATGCATGGCAATAAAACATGAATGTAGCGCGCACACATTCCTGCAGCAGAGTAGTTGAGGCTTAGCTAGGATTTGACTACTGTAAGAAAGAGGGTTGGGGTTTGATGCCCCAGCAGCTAGCGCCAACGAAGGCGAGAAAGAAGAAGGTAGGCGAAGCTGATGAAGTTCGGGTTTGCGCTTCCGAACGCTGGCCTGCTGAGCAGCACCGCTGGAACAAGGACTGTGGCCGTCCATACTAACTGTGCGAGTCGCAAATAGCTGCTCGTGATTCCAAGGCATCTCCACTCCGCCATTTGTGGCAGTTATCACGACGACCCGCAATGTGCTCATGCCGGTCTGCTAAAAACTTTTACCTGCCTACACCTTCAGTATTATTGGCGGGGTATGTACCGTTTTGTTCGCCAGTACATACGCTCTTGCCTGGAATGTCAGCATCGCAAGAACCCACCACCACACTCACCTGCTCCTCTGCAGCCGTTGCCGTGTCCAGCCCGGCCATTCGACAGTGTTGGAATTGACCTTTATGGCCCTCATCCCAGCACTGCCGCAGGGCACCACTGGATCATCGTCGCCATTGATCATCTCGCGCGCTATGCGGAAACTGCCCCGTTACCAGTTGCGACGGCCTCTGACGTAACCGGTTTCATACTTCAGAACATCGTTCTTCGTCATGGTGCGCCTCAGGAATTACTCAGCGATCGGGGTCGCGTCTTCTTGTCCGGTGTCGTGGAAGCCCTTCTTCGGGACCATCATATCGTTCATCGCACAACGTCTTCGTACCATCCGCAGATAAACGGCATGACCGAGCCCTTTAACCGGACCCTCGGCGACAGGATGGCCAAGTACATTTCTGCCGATCACTCCGAATGGGACCGCGTTCTACCTTTCGTTACCTATGCTTACAACTCTGCAACGCAAGCCACTACTGGTTTTTCCCCGTATTTTCTTCTCTACGGGTGCGAGCCTTCCTCCATAATGGAGACCACACTCCCTTACTGCCCAGATTCATCCGAATTTACAACCGTCTCTCAGGCCGCTGTGCATGCCGAAGAATGCCGTCAACTCGCCCATTCCTTTACTTCTCACGACCAACACCGTCAAAAAACCGATCTTCCTGAATCCTTGGTTTGGCTTTGGGTGCCCTCCTCCAGCTCAGGACAGTCTACAAAACTGCTGAGCAAATACCAGGGCCCCTATCACCTTGTTCAGCAGACATCCCCAGTTAATTATCTCGTTGAGCCTATCATGCCTTCGTCTGATCATCGCCGCCGCGGCCGTGAAATTGTGCACTTACACCGCCTGAAGCCCTACTACGACCCAGCTATCGTCTCGTGCCCTTAGGCCGCTAGGATGGCGCCTTTTCATCCCGGCGGTATTGTAAGAAAGAGAGTTGGGGTTTGATGCCCCAGCAGCTAGCACCGATGCAGGCGAGAAAGAAGAAGGAAGGCGAAGCTGATGAAGTTCGGGTTTACGCTTCCGAACGCTGGCCTGCTGAGCAGCACCGCTGGAACAAGGACTGTGGCCGTCCATACTAACTGTGCGAGTCGCCTCATTACACCACAAATATTTTTTCTTCAAATCAGTTACCTACTGGCAGGCAAGAGAATGACTTTGAAAGAATGCTATTCCTAAAAAGCACTCGGGCTTCTGAAGTGGAGCCAAGGTTTTGTTACGGGCCCATCATCGATCTTTCAATGAAAGTAGCCCCAACAAAAATCATTTTAAATCCTGTTTCCAAGAGCGAACACTAAGCATTCATCATAGCTCCAACAATCTCGTCTGAAAAAAGATGTTAAAAAAAAGCAATGAACTTGGCATGTAGATCTTGAAAAGGCAATGCCAGCAGACTGGACACCATAAAGGAGGGATGTTTAGTTATTGTACTAAAAATGTTGCTTCAATTCAGGCAATTCCATCGAAAGCTTGGTCCCATAACACACATACATATAAAACGTTCTTTGGGCTTGGTTATGAACGGACAAAAAAAGTCAGGCATGGTGAAAGAACAATAATATACCCCAGTATCCGAGATGCAACAACTGCCCACACCCTAGGCAATACTGACTGTGGCATTTACTGAGATGCACTAGCCAAACTGTTGTCTAAAACATTATGGTGGTTTTAAAAAAGCTATCGCTAAAATATGACAGGGGATATCGATCACAAATACAAGTATTTTGTCGATAGTAGCACTGCCAAACGCAGCACCACTATTAGCCTAATGGCAGCCTGCCGTTTCAAAAGTTCTCAAAAGATGATGAAAAAGTCAAGTTAAACCATGCAAGCAGTGACCAGTTGCAGAAGGAAAAAAAAAATAAGGTGCCTGAAGTTCCCTCACACAAAAATAACCCCCAGTATTGCACTCAGTCATATTCTTAAAATACCATACATCCATATCATAGGTCTGCGTGCCTGCTTGCTGGCTTGCACGCCCACCAATCCATCATCAACAAAATCACGCAGTCACCCACGTTCGTTTCACCACTGTTAGAAAGGCGTTTTCTGTACCACGGCGTGATCAAATGATTTTGCGATAGTCGATGGTGCTGGCCAATAGCAGCAAAATAAAGCAAACATGCTCAACAATGGCCCCAAAGGTCAGGTATGTTTTTATGCCAGGTTAAAAATTCTTGCACAATGGTTACGAGTGTGTAATGTGAATGATTAAGTGTTAGCTGTGGTGTAAGAGGGGTTTGGAATTTTTGCTCCTGATCTCAAGTTCGTCAAATCATTGGGGGTCTGAAGGTCCTGCTTCCTCCATAGCATTTCCGGGCAGAGAATGTTTTATAACATTCCTTCCCCTCTCCGGTGCTCGAGCATCTGCCAATTTCCGACGCATACATGTAGCAGTAGCAGCGGCCTCACGCGGTAGGAGCAGTACCAGCTGCGGATGAAGATGACGCCGAAGTTCCGCCGAATGGAGCTAGACTCTCGTGCCAGTGGCACGCGCCTCTCTTGGGCACGCCATCTTACATTCTAACACTCCGCCCAGTAAACTAATCACTTCTTTCATCGTGCCGGCCTCATACTTTTGGGTGCAACAAACTGGTGACTCCGGACATCTGCTGGAACACCCTCTCTCACCATGGCCAACGCCGACGACAACGCCTCCGCCATGCCCGGTGACGGACCCTCCAGCGCAGTCTCTGCACTGTCCCTTCGCCTTCCCCCGTTCTCGGCAGCCGATCCTCGGCTCTGGCTCGCTCAGGTCAACAGCCAGTTCACTATTGGCCGCATCACCAGCCAGGCGCACAAGTTTCATCACATCGCTGCGTCGTTACCACCTGAGATTGCCGCCGAGGTCCGCGACCTCCTCATAACTCCGCCCGCCTCGGCCCCGTTCGACACGTTGGCTGCTGAGCTGATCAAGCGCACAGCCGTCTCGGAACATCGCCGCCTCCAGCAGCTCATCTCCTCCGAAGAAATAGGGACCGCAAACCTACCCAGTTGCTGCGGCGGCTCCAGCAGCTCCTGGGCAACACGACTGCTACTTTCAACCAAGCTTTCCTGCGTGAGTTTTTCCTTCAGCGCTTGCCGCCGTTGGTCTGCATGGTGCTTGTGCCCGCCCAGGGGTTGTCCTTGGAGAAGCCTGCTGAGCTGGCGGACTCCGTCATGGAAGTTTCCTACTCCGCAAAACCTCTCTGCACAGTCTCGCAGCCTCCCACGCTGCCATCATCTCTTCCCTCCTGCGTGGACCTTCAGACGACTTCCAAGCGCAGATCACGCGACTCCGACCAAATCGCCGCACTGTCGACTTCCCGCTCTCGCTCGCCTTCCCGTCGCCAGACTTCACCTCGCCGACGCAGTGCTACCCCACCTCTTCAAGGCAGCGAGTGCTGGTATCACCGCACCTTTGCTGAAGCAGCGCGTCGGTGTACCCCTCCCTGTCGCTTCCAGGGAAACTTCCCACGACACCACTAGAAGCGGCAAGTGGTGTCAACCCAGAGACCAGCCGCTTATTCTTTATTCGCGACCACAACTCGGGCCTCCGTTTTCTCGTCGACACCGGTGCCGAGGTGAGCGTCCTGCCCTGCAGCTTTGCATCATCACCTTCTCGCCGCACTGGCCCATTGCTCCAAGCCGCAAATCTCACCCCCATCGCTACCTACAGTGAACATGCTCTTACACTCAATTTGGGCCTCCGACGTGTGTTCAGATGGGTTTTCCTCGTCGCAGAAGTACGCTACCCAATCCTAGGAGCTAATTTCCTGCGTCACTACAATCTGCTGGTCAACATGCCCCGCAAGTGTCTCGTGGACGTCGTGACGAACCTCTCTGTTCAGGGCCTCCGTCTTCGAGAACCGCTTTCCAGTATGCCCAGCCCGCACCAGTCTGCCTACGAGATCCTCCTGGATGAATACCCTTTTCTACTCCGTCCTTCCTCCAACTTTTTACTGCCCGTCAAACACCAGGTGAAGCATCACATTGTGACCACTGGCCCGCCAACACACGCTCGAGCCCGTCGCCTTGCTCCAGACCGTTTACAGATCGCCCGCAATGAGTTCGAACACATGCTGGAGCTCGGCATAATCCGACCTTCATCTAGCCCATGGGCGTCCCCTCTACACATGGTACCAAAGAAATCCCCAGGGGACTGGCGGCCCTGTGGCGATTACCGCGCCCTCAACAACGCTACCGTTCCGGACCGTTATCCCCTACCTCACATCGCCGATTTCACCTCCGCACTGCATGGCGCCACAATTTTCTCTAAAATCGATCTCGTCAAGGCCTACCACCAGATCCCTGTCGAACCATCCGATGCAACCAGAACTGCAATCATTACATCATTCGGCCTCTTCGAATACCTCCGCATGCCATTTGGCCTTCGTAACTCTGGCCAGACATTTCAACGCTTCGTTGACACAGTTACACGGGGTCTATCTTTCTGCATGGCCAACATCAATGACCTCCTCGTATTCAGCCAAGACCCGGAGCAGCACTTGCAACACCTCCGGCAGCTGTTTCAACGGCTCTCTGATTATGGCCTGATCATCAACAGAGCCAAATGTGAATTCGGCAAGTCAGAGCTCGATTTCCTTGGTCACCGTGTGAACCGCTCCGGCATCCGGCCTCTCCCATCAAAAGTACAGGCCACTCAAGACTTTCCACAGCCTGCCTCAATCCGCCAGCTCTGTTAATTTCTAGGCCTCATCAATTTTTGCCGCCGTTTCATCCCTCACTGTGCTGCACTCCTCAAGCCATTGACAGACATGCTTCAAGGCAAGAAAACAAACTCTGCACAACTGACACGGTCTTCAGCTGCTCTGGATTCTTTCCGGGCCGCCAAAGCAAAACTATCAGACCTCGCATTCCTTGCCCATCCGCGTCCTGATGCACCCTTACGGCTCATGACCAACGCCTCCGACTCCGGCGTTGGAGCTGTGCTACACCAGCTTGTGGATGGTGCTTGGAGCCCCCTCTCATTTTTCTCCCGCAAGTTTTCCGCTGCCGAAAGCCGCTACAGCACTTCCGGCCGTGAACTTCTTGCCATGTACTGTCAGCAGCAAAAGTTTGCGGGATCTCCAGCGCGTGGCGGAGCGACGCAAAACTGCATTCCAGCGCCATCTGCCGCGATTACGCCCGATGTCGAGGCTCACGGAAATGGCGTTTGAAGCACGCTTTGCGCATGCCTATCCTTTCTTCGCTATCAAGCATGCCTTGACGTTTGCTTCCCCGTGACGTGCTTATCAGACTCAGGGAAACCGCTGAGGCGCTGTGTGATGTTCGCAGCCAGTCCTACTTTGGCTCGCGCGAGGGATCGGAGCACTTGTCACCATCGCAGCAGCCGAAACAGACGCGCAACGACGGTGACACGGCGATTCGTTGCCAGTGGCAAAAGCGGATCCCGGCGAAGAACGCGATGAGACATGCCCTATAACAAAGAAAGGACAGGCATGCACAAATAATGGCTAACACGGAAGTGCTGTGAGCCTCGGCATCGGGCGTAATCGCGGCAGATGGCGCTGGAATGCTGTTTTGCGTCGCTCCGCCACGCGCTGGAGATCCCGCAAACTTTTGCTGCTGGCAGTACATGTCAGTGCGGCATTTCAAGCACCTCCTAGAAGGTCGGCAGTTCCACATCGTCACCGACCACAAACCACTCATTTTTGCCATCAAATCAGGGAGCGGTAAATTCTCGCCTCGTGAAATTCGTCACCTTTCGTACGTGGCAGAATTCACGACCGACATCAGACATGTGCAGGGTTTTGACAATGCCCCGGCGGACGCTCTGTCGCATGTTACGGCTTCCCTCGCCTCTGCTGCTCCATCAACGAACATCGACTTTGCCGCCCTCGCCACAGCGCAGCAACATAACTCGGAAGTTATGGACATTCGCAAGGACCCTGGCTCGCTGGTTCTCCGTAAAATTCTCCTCCCTTCGCGCCCCGTCCCCATCATCTGCGACACTTCGGCCGGCACTCCGCGCCCTTTGGTCCCCTCTGCCTTTCGTCGTCTTGTCTTCGACGGCCTCCACAGCCTGGCCCATCCCGGAATCCGCGCCACGCAGCATCTTCTCACAAAACATTACGTCTGGCCCGGCATCAACAAGGACGTGCGCGCCTGGGCCCGTGCCTACCTGGCTTGCCAGGAGTCTAAAACTCAGCGACACACGACCTCTCCTTTCGGCTCGTTCCCTCCGCCGTCCGCCCGTTTCAACAACGTCCACATCGATATCTTTGGTCCCTGGCCACCTTCCGCTGAGCACACATACCTCCTTACTTGCATCGATCAGTTTACTCGCTGGTCCGAAGCGTTCCCTCTGCCTGACGCCACCAGTGACACCATCGCCAGGACATTCGTCGCCGGTTGGGTCTCCCGGTACGGAGTTCCCTCGACCATCACCACCAACCGTGGCGCCCAGTTTGAATCTTCCCTTTTTAATAACCTTATGAATTTACTTGGCACTTCCCGAATCAGAACTACTGCTTACCATCCCATCGCCAACGGCATGATCGAACGTTTCCATCGTTCGCTAAAAACATCCCTCAAAGCCCAACTCGACACTACCCACTGGACTGCATCCCTACCACTGGTTCTGCTCAGCCTCCGTGCTACACTAAAACAAGATCTTCGTTGCACTCTGGCAGAACTTGTCTTCGGCTCGCCCCTACGTCTTCCTGGTGAATTTTTCGAATCCACCGATTCGTTCACAAGTCACGACCCTACTGATTACGTGACGCTGCTCCGCCGTTTTTGCCGCCATCTCCGAACGCCACATCTCCGACGCCAGTCTCGGCCATCTTCATACGTTCCTGCCGAACTAGCGACTTGCACCCACGTCTTTGTTCGCCGAGACTGTCCGCAAGCCGCTTCAGCGGCCCTACGACGGCCCTTTTGTGTACTCGAAAGAACACCGAAGTTCTTCATCGTGGACCTTCATGGGCGCACTGACACCATTTCTATCGACCGCTTGAAGCCAGCCTTCACAGAAGACGCCCCGTCCACAGGGCCTCCGTGTGTGGTTTCTATGCCCTGTAGTGCCGGAGCTCCCATTTCGTTGGCTGGCCTCTCTGGAAACAAGCGCTGCGCGCCCGCCGTCGCTCAAAGCAGGCCCAGACTCTCTCGGACATGTCGCGGCGTGCAGCGTGACTCATCCCGCCACCGCGGCGCCGACACGGACCCTTCTCCTCCCCTCCTCTCCGTCGGTGCGAACTCCTCCGACGCTCGCCGGCTCTCGACCATTGGTCTAATTTGAACGGTGGCCAGTGCCGTGACCTGATTGGAGGATTTGAACGGCTGGCTGCCGTAACCGTTACCAGCGGCTTTAAAAGCGGAGCCGCGCTGAGCCCGCGCAGCAGACGGGCAGCAGAAGAGCCGTCACGCCGGAGCTACGCTCGCCGCCGGGGCAGCCCTTCTTTGTGCTAGCTCGTGGTGCTCTTGGCCCTTGTATCATGTAAAAGCCCTTGTACATACTGTACAGAAAAGTCGTTTGACTCACCGTCGCCTCGACCGTTTCCTGGCTCGGACTCCCAGTCCCAACAGTGGATGGCAGCTGCGGGATCGACCGGCGTCAGCTACCTCGGCGCGGTGAGTGCCTGATGTTTTCCCCTCAATTCGCCAGACTGCTCTAGCACACGTGATTGTAGTTTAGTGTAGGGCTGTGTGTTGCACTGGAGAGAGCTTTGCTGTTTCGAGCCAAGTCGGAGCGCTTTGAAAAGAAAGCTGGTGCAGAGGGAGTTAACGAGGCGTGTTTGGAAAGAATTACTTGCGCGTGTCATACTAGTAGCGCTATAGTAGTGACCGGCAAGGAAATTCTAAGAAAAGGGCAAACTACAAGAGGCTATTGTGCATGATGGAGAACTTCAAAGTGAAAGAACTCATCGAAATTTGTGAAGAGTTGGGCATTGATTTGATCCCCGCAAAACGAAAGCATGCGATTCTTGAGATCATGCGAAAGGAGAATGTAACGGCTGAGGAAGCCAATGAGGCCTGGGAGGAGATCACAGAACGCCGTGAGCACGAAGAGGCAGAAAAACAGAAACAGCTTGAGCGCGAAGAGGCAGAAAAACGGAGGCAGCTTGAGATAAAACGGCATGCCCGCGCTAAGAAACTGATGGACCTGGAGCTTGAAGCGCATGAGATCGATTTCGAGAGATATAAAACATTGTCCGCTCTGCATGAGACTAACGGTCAACAGCTGAGAGACAGGCCGCAGCCATTCGTGATCGCCGAAGATATGGCGAAATATTTGGCGGAGTTCGAGCGTGTCTGCGAGAGAAAACGCGTTGAGCGGAATGGTTGGGCACAGCAGTTGGTATCCCTGCTTTCCAGCGAAGCGTATGACGTTGTCAAGCGCCTGTTGGACGGCGGCTTGGCGGACTACGATGAGCTGAAAAGCTTCTTACTGACGAGATATAACGTGTCACCGCTGTACCTTCGCCAAAGGTACCTGCGAGAGAATAGAACCCCATCGTTTAACGATTTTCCCTACCAGTTTAAAGCCGACATTTTAGAATGGCTCGAAAATGCGGAAGGTTCGGAAGATCGGGACACAGAGGTAGAGTGCGTCGCTGTAGAGCAGCCCTGCCAGTGCGGCACAGAGGAAGGTAGTCCGTACGTGGCAGATGTAACTGCTGCTGTAACATTGGGAATTGCCCTACATTCGCCAACCGAGGAAACCTCTCTACCATCGGATAACGTAGTCACAGCATCGGACGGTGCACTTACAGAGGTCTCGCCCATTGAAATTGTGGCGGAGTTACCGGAAAGCGGATCTCCTAGCGTGTCGAAAGCAGGAGAAGTTGCCGAACAGGGCAGAGAGGACGTCTGTCTGGACATTAATGAAAAGGCCTGCGCCGACGGAAGCGAAGTAAATGAGGACGGCACACCGTGTTGTGCAGCACGTTCGGCAGAGATGCAGAAACCCGAAATTTACGATCAACGGAAGCAGGCGCATGGAAAGTTTGCGGACGCTGAGTTGTGCGTTAGTGTCTCTGGCGAGGAATGCGAAACGAGTCCCGTGCTTTCGCACTGCTCTGAGCTTTACGACATTCCTGAAAGCAGCTGCAGCAGCGGGAACACCGCGACTGAGTGCAGAGCCGACCCTCATCCGAAATTGGCTGAAACGCGTCAGGAGCATGACGAGAGCTGTATACCATCACTCATGTCAGTTGAAAACACTGGTTTGTCTGCGCCTGAAGAAACTAAGGTGCTGGACGACAGTGGAGAACAGAACCTTCCAGACGACATGGGGGCTGTAGACGTCAGCCAGTCCGAGAAAGATGAGGACGAATGTGCACTCTTAGAGGCTGACGAGGAAGAACTCAGTTTGGAGGACGCTAGTAAAGGCGCTAAAGACAGGCCTGAACTAGGTAGCACATGAATCGGCTGACAATCAGAGTGATATTGTCAGGGAACAGGAACCTAGGCGACGGAAGCAGCATGTGCTTCCTCAGGAGAAGATGAAAGGAAGGCATAAGAAAGAAAGCTGCAACCGGAAAGAAAGTAACAGCCAGTTCCGAAAAGAGAGCTATCACCACAAGGTGATAGACAAGCAGTGCTGCCGCCGAAAGAACAGTAAAGGCAAACTCAAGAGAGACAGCTGTCACCGAAAGACGATGAAAGGCAGGCAAAAGAAAGAGTGGTGCCGCCGAAAGATGAAAGGCAGGCAGAAGAAAGACGGGCGCCGCCGAAAAGAGAGAAAGGGCAAACGCGCGAAAACGGGTTGCCACCATCGGAAGCATCAGCTTCAACAGCACATGGATAGCAGCAAAGTCAGTCACTTCGACAGCCCTGAAACTATAATCAGAATCAGAGCTAAAGAAATGTTCCAGGCGTCGCTATCGCGCAAAGCGAAACACATAAGTGGGTCGAGGCACATAGATCTTGGCAGTAATATAAACTGCAAAAAGGAAATCATACAAGAATTCGCGCGGGAAAGAGTATCGAGGGAGGAAACCGAGATACAAGAGAGCGCTGCCCAGGAGGCGAAAAATTAAGCAGTGGGACAAGCGTGAATCTTGCCGCCAGCACGGCGAGAGCAAGACGCGCAAAGGCGCGTGCTCTCTTGACGGCTCTCGCTTTCCGCTGCAGTCACGTGAGAAACTGTGCTCCCACAGAAAGCGGCACGCGCGCGCAAGGAAAACGCGTGTGCGGCTCAAAGAGCGAAAGTCGGTACGAGGCCGCAGTGACAGGGTCAGGATAATTGACAAAAAGAAACCGCCGAAGCGCTCTACCAAGCTTAGTTATCGCGATGGAAAGCCGCGAGTGGAAATAACGCCATTTAGTAGGCGCAAAATCCAAAGGTTGGGTAGATGCGGACTTCGCATCGAGCGAAAATGCAAAAGGGTGCGCGAGAAATTAAAGCCTCGTGGGTCTCACTTGCCGCCAGAAACAAAAGAAAAAGAAAGGAAGGTCCCACCGGAAGCGTTGCGCACTCTCTATGGGACGTCGCGACTGGCGCGCGAAGCGCAAAGAAAGGGACAAGTCGCAAGTCAGTGAAAGCGAATCATTCTCGTACTGTACCGCCCGTAGAAACTGGAAAGACAAGTACAGAGAGAACGAAAAGCGCCTTCCCCTCCTCGTGACCTGCATTTTGTCTCTTCGCGAACCGCTGTTAAGTTCGCCGGACAAAGAAAGGGACAAGTCGCAAGTCAGTGAAAGCGAATCATTCTCGTACTGTACCGCCCGTAGAAACTGGAAAGACAAGTACAGAGAGAACGAAAAGCGCCTTCCCCTCCTCGTGACCTGCATTTTGTCTCTTCGCGAACCGCTGTTAAGTTCGCCGGACAAAGAAAGGGACAAGTCGCAAGTCAGTGAAAGCGAATCATTCTCGTACTGTACCGCCCGTAGAAACTGGAAAGACAAGTACAGAGAGAACGAAAAGCGCCTTCCCCTCCTCGTGACCTGCATTTTGTCTCTTCGCGAACCGCTGTTAAGTTCGCCGGACAAAGAAAGGGACAAGTCGCAAGTCAGTGAAAGCGAATCATTCTCGTACTGTACCGCCCGTAGAAACTGGAAAGACAAGTACAGAGAGAACGAAAAGCGCCTTCCCCTCCTCGTGACCTGCATTTTGTCTCTTCGCGAACCGCTGTTAAGTTCGCCGGACAAAGAAAGGGACAAGTCGCAAGTCAGTGAAAGCGAATCATTCTCGTACTGTACCGCCCGTAGAAACTGGAAAGACAAGTACAGAGAGAACGAAAAGCGCCTTCCCCTCCTCGTGACCTGCATTTTGTCTCTTCGCGAACCGCTGTTAAGTTCGCCGGACAAAGAAAGGGACAAGTCGCAAGTCAGTGAAAGCGAATAATTCTCGTACTGTACCGCCCGTAGAAACTGGAAAGACAAGTACAGAGAGAACGAAAAGCGCCTTCCCCTCCTCGTGACCTGCATTTTGTCTCTTCGCGAACCGCTGTTAAGTTCGCCGGACAAAGAAAGGGACAAGTCGCAAGTCAGTGAAAGCGAATCATTCTCGTACTGTACCGCCCGTAGAAACTGGAAAGACAAGTACAGAGAGAACGAAAAGCGCGTCTACCGCGAAAGAGGCAGAGACATTAGCTCCCACGGTAGTAGAGAGAGAGAGAAAAGCGCAGCTACAGCGAAAGAGGCAGAGTCATTAGCTTCCGCGGTAGCGGGTGTCGTTTAACCGAGTTAAACGCTGGCGTAGACGCACTAAGCCGTGTGTTCTAAGCAAGGCTGCCTTCCCCTCCTCGTGACCTGCATTTTGTCTCTTCGCGAACCGCTGTTAAGTTCGCTCGCAGATCGGGGAAAAATTTATATCCTCATTTGTGGCCTCAGCTGAGTGTTTCTGGCCGAGTGATCTCAAGAGAGCGAATTTATTTTGCATTCATTTCATTCCGAGTGTTTCATGTGTTTGACTTTGTTTGAGTTTATTATTTTAAGAGTTCTGGTATCCCACATGTGTCTCTTGTTGAAGAGGGAGCGAAAAGGGGACAGAACTATTGCTAGCGGAGTTTTGTGACCTTTAAGTCTGGCGTATTGACGGGTGACAGAGGGCACTTGCTCGTATTGGGTGTTGCCTGTTGTCGGTCGGTTCTTCGCAACATGCAGAACGATCAACGACCGATGCTGAGAAGCAAGCTCTTCCGAAGGACCGAGCGAAGCTGATCCAGTCACCTGGGCGACAAAGCTGCGGAGCAGTGATCCTGTCCTGCCGAGCGGGACCTGTTCTCGGAAAGGAGCCTGGAGCTACTTGCGGCTGAACACCGGACGAGAACTTGGAGGAGCCTGGCGTACCAGCGCGCCCCGCATCCGAGCCACGCGGAAGTAGCTCGTCTTCGTGGCGCATTGTCTGGCGGCGGTGGTGCTGTAGTGCCGGAGCTCCCATTTCGTTGGCTGGCCTCTCTGGAAACAAGCGCTGCGCGCCCGCCGTCGCTCAAAGCAGGCCCAGACTCTCGGACATGTCGCGACGTGCAGCGTGACTCATCCCGCCACCGCGGCGCCGACACGGACCCTTCTCCTCCCCTCCTCTCCGTCGGTGCGAACTCCTCCGACGCTCGCCGGCTCTCGACCATTGGTCTAATTTGAACGGTGGCCAGTGCCGTGACCTGATTGGAGGATTTGAACGGCTGGCTGCCGTAACCGTTACCAGCGGCTTTAAAAGCGGAGCCGCGCTGAGCCCGCGCAGCAGACGGGCAGCAGAAGAGCCGTCACGCCGGAGCTACGCTCGCCGCCGGGGCCGCCCATCTTCTTTGTGCTAGCTCGTGGTGCTCTTGGCCCTTGTATCATGTAAAAGCCCTTGTACATACTGTACATAAAAGTCGTCTGACTCACCGTCGCCTCGACCGTTTCCTGGCTCGGACTCCCAGACCCAACAGTGGTGGCAGAGGTGGGATGCCCCAGTCCCAACAGCCCCAACCGCCCACCTGCCCTCCTCCACCATCTTTCCCTGCTACCCCTCAGCAGCGGAAGGTATCGTTCCGGCCCCCAGCTTCACCGGACTCCTTCACTAGCGGGGGGGCCTACTGTAGCAGTAGCAGCGGCCTCACGCGGTAGGAGCAGTACCAGCCGCCGATGAAGACGACGCCGAAGTTCCGCCGAATGGAGCTCGACTCTCGTGCCAGTGGCACGCGCCTCTCTTGGGCACGCCGCCTTACATTCTAACACTCCGGCCAGTAAACTAATCACTTCTTTCATCGTGCCGGCCTCATACTTTTCGGGTGCAACATACACTTGTGCAACCGGGCATGCAGCAGTGCTCCAAGCAAGTCGCCGTCACCAGCAGTCCTTCGAGGGCACACAGCATCTTGGCACTGCCAAGTTCCCCCAGTGTGCCTCCACCGCAGGAGCTCTCATCAAAAGAACGGGCCATGATGTTATCAGCTCTCGGATCTTGGCGTGCTGCCAAGGTCTGTGCTGCGGATGGTGCAAAACTGCGGAATGCACCAAGAAAACCTAATGCTTAAAAAAAAGTAAATTCTCACCGAAAAAGGTGGGGGTGGGTTCATTCCTCCAGTAAATATGATATATCCGCTCCAGGTTATATCGCTTCCACTCCCGGCTTCGAAGCTGAGCGAATTTACAGTACAGACCTTAGAGAACTTACAGCGGGATGTGAGGAAAGTCCATTCCCTAAGGCAACAACAGGCAAGCTAACCTAAGGAGGGGACAAGCGGGAAGAAGCACGCCTCCAATCCATCCCTTCCCTCCTCACAGAGCGACGGCTGCCACCATCTTATCAATGCAAATGCACGCTCAAAGCAGGCGTGCTCTTTGTTGCCAGTGTTTCATGCGCTGCAGTGCAGCTACACAGAGCTCTTTGCTCTACAAATTAATGCCAGACAGAAGGCTCACATTTTAGAATTCACGATCAATAAACCAAAAAAATTTCAGTACTTTACTCATCTCAGAACTCAATGTATTTCAAAATATTAATGCGATAGCATTTGAGGTCCTGTTCATGAGAAAAGCCGGCGTCCGTCCGCCCCTGTCACGAAGAAACAGGTGGCTCACCTGCCACGGTGGGCAACTAGCCCAACACGGCAAGTGGCAATGAAACTAATTTAAATAAATTCAATGAAACTAATTTCAATAAATTCAATGCAGTTGCCATCAGCCCACCGTGGCACTGCGCATCAGCTTATTGGTCAAGAGACTGACAGCCTCCCAAACAACTATCTGAGCAAAAATGAGCCTTCGGGGAGCTCAGGGAGAACAAGCCTCCCCCCACATCAACCATTGAAACAACCATTTGCAGGGGCAGTAGCACATCACTTAACAGCTGCACCACTGTGTCACGAGGGGTATGAGGACTCCCTGGGATCTATGAATCTACGAAAAAGGAGTTGGATGGAAGGAATCTCTAATCATACCACATTGTTCTACTGTTAAGGGTAGGTTAAACATCATCCAAGTTTTTAGTTTCCTTTTATGACTTCAAGTTACCGACGGCTGAGTGCATTGCTTCACTACTTTTCTGCAGCAAATCAGTGTAAACACAGACTGTCAACAGGTGGAGCTGCAGTGCAGTAGAAGCAGTGGCAGTCCTAGTCCAGCAGTGGCCCCCCCAAAGCCTAACCTCACAGGGGCAGCAAGGAGCCACCCATTCATGTCTTTACCCCACCATGGGACACAATGATGCCAGTGGGGGGATAATCCCTTCTGTTGGCTTGACAAGGAGCGCCGACCAGCCGCCTTGTCTGAGGGGACCGAGGGCGGAATGAAGCCCCTTCCCCGAACCGAGTAATGAAGGTCGCTAATCTGGCTCGTGAAATGCCCAGACAGATGCTTTGACCTTCCTGGACACGCTGTGGCGGTATCTTAGCTGACGACCTGTCTTCCCCTAGTATTGAAATTAATATTGCTCACGCAACCGGTAACATTCAAAACATGAGTTATGGTATAACATCTATATCGTTCGCCATTTATTTTTCAGCAACAAAGTGCACAGAAATTGCTGTAGAAATAAAATGTAAATAAAAAAACGTTTGTTTTTTCTTTGATATATAGAACTCCGTCCACCCACCCTAGAGCCAATCTCTGGGACCACCACCGAGTAGAAGGCATAGAGTATCTTGACATATGCCAATCAGACTAAAGTAAACAGCAACTTTTTCAGCTCATAAAGTTGCATAACAAGTTATAAACTTCTTTTACGAAACTCCCAGCCACTGAGAGACAACATAAACACAGCAAGAGATCAATAAATAATGAAAACATGCTTATAAGAGACCTCTCATACCTGACAAAAACTCCTCTCTGGAGCTTTTCTGCTATAAAGGAGTTAACTATTTTGATATGCTACAATTCACTGATATGTCTAAATTTAAGGCTGAATCAATTTTTCAGCACCACTCAAAAACTGCCTTTTTTCGTGCAGTAATGAAAGACTTCAAGGTGATATATGCTTGACTGCCCAAATTACGCCATGCCTGAGAATCTGCACCGTGTTTTACTGGAAAGGTCTGTGCAAGTGCACAGAGGTTATGGTTTCAGGCTGAACTCATTTTAGGGAATATAAGAAAGGAAAAGGCTCACAATAAAAAATGTATTATTACTGAAGTTGTAATTACGACATCTGAATGAACATGTATTTTTTGTGTGCTGATTCTGAATATTTCATTTAATTTCATGTATAAAATTCCTTGAGTACTTATATAGTACAGTCGAGCCCAGTTATAATGGCCGCAGGTGTAACGAACGCTCGCTTATAATAAACGAGGGCAATGCTACCTTCAAAATATCTATTACGGCAATGGCATTTCAACTCAGATGCAAAAAATAACTGTTGCACAACTCAGAGTGAAAGAGTAGGCGATGTAAACTCTGGCCTAAAGTTGAAAGCTACTCCTCCTTTGATGGTGACGAGCTTCTCCAAGTCTTTGTGACACACCCTTTCACCTTTCAAAGCAAAACTCAATAAAAAATATGGGATTTACGAAATGCCGAAAAAACATTTTACCAAATGTGGCTGTCAAAGATGCATGTCTTGAAAGGTGGTACCGAGCACTGGCGTCAAGTGCAGTAAGCACCACGTTACCATCGTTCTCTTCACAAGCATGGACGGCACCGACCAACAGCTGCTGGTTGTCATCGGGAAGATTTGAAAGTACAGTTGAGCCCCTCAATAGCGAAAGCCCTCAAGAACGAAATTCTCGTGCCAATGAAAAATTCTTGCACCCCTGGTGAAATTCCAGAGTTCAATGCATTCGCCCCCTCTCAAAAGCGAAGTTTTTAAAAAGCAGTCCCGCATTAACGAAGGTTTCAGTTAGTGATCTGCAACATTTTTTTGCCACATCAGCCAGTTGGGAACAGAGAAGTGGCAAAACTGCAGCAGCACACTCATCTGACAAGTCGAGCCCGTTCATTTCTGCCAACAAGCACCAGCCCGGCCACTGCTGTTTACTTTGTCGGCTTGGTAATGATAATGATAGGAACAGATTTTTTTTATTTTTTTTGCCCACTGAAAGTAGCTTTTTGCTGACCGTCTGTTGGCTACTACACACACGCGTGACGTTTCGCATGCAGACACCACTGGCCAACCGGTGAAGCGTCTACGCAGAGCAATGAGCGCTTCTTTTTTTTTTCCCTACCCCGCCGACCACGCTATCTCACTGATCTTGCCGTCCGCCTCGTGCACGCCGAATTCGCCTGTGACTTGCTTGGCCTGTCAGAAATATGGCGCCTCCTGTTAAAGAGCACAAGTTTTTGACACTGCAGAAAAAGCCTGCAATCATCGCCGAAGCTGCAAAAGGCAGAGAGAAGTTGGACATTGCAGAGGAATTCAGTATCTCGTGCAGCTCACTTTCTACGATTCTGAAATCCAAGAACAACATCACGGCGGCACTTCAGAATGGCGCGCAAAACGTCGACAAAGCCATATTCCAGTGGCTCCTGGACAAGAGAGCGAACAAGATGCCTGTCTTGAAGCCTTCTGCAGCAGAAGGTATTGACTTCACATGCATTCTGGGGCACAACAACTTTAAGGCAAGAGCCGGATGGCTAAGCTGATTTAAAGCACGGCACTGCATCGTTTCCAAGGTGTCGTCGGGAGAGTCTGCAAGCGTCGACGCTGAAGCAGCATTGTCCCGGATGCAGGAAAGTTACGAAAGCATAATAGACTAAATACGAGCACTCCAAAATTTATAATGCGGATGAAACTGGCTTTTTCTACGAAATGTCATTGAAAACGCTCAACCTAAATGGACAAAAATGCTATGGCGGCAAGATCAGAGTAAAAAGCAAATGACCATTTTTTTTAGCTCAAACATGGATGGATCCAACAAGCGTCCCCTCCTCGTGATCGGCCGGAGCAAGACGCCATGGTGCTTTAAAGGTAACTGAAGGGTCGAGTACACGGCTAACCAGAAAGCTTGGATGCGCACAATATTCTCCAGCTGGCTGGAAGCCTTTGATGCGAATATGCGGAAGCAGGGCAGATCCGTCTGCCTTTTTATGGATAACTGCAGTGCCCACAATACCGAAGACATTGTCCTGACGAGCATCCGCTTGCTTTTTTTTCCTCTGAACTGCACATCCATTATCCAACCTCTTGACCAAGGGGTTATTAAGAGTGTCAAGTCTGCGTACCTGGGGAGACTCATCCGGCAGATGTTGTTAAAGATCGAAATGAAGCGATCGACGGAAATTGATCGTTTCATGGCGCTGGAGATGCTTGCCGGGGTGTGGGTTACTACTTCAGCCGCCCTTGTCCAGAACTGCTTCAGGCATGCCGGTTTCGCGGCTGGTCAGCACACCTTGGCAGAACCGGAAGAAAGTGTTCATGCAAGCCGTGAAGATCTGCAGCCACTGACTGAAGCACGGGACGCACTTCGCAGTGTCGATGAAATGGTGCCAGATGCTGTTGAACTGGATGATTTTCGTGTGCGGACGCTGACTTGATCATGCACAAGGAATTCAGCAACGACGCTATTATCGACAGTGTGCGCAAAGGAAATGAGGAGTGATGACGAGGATGGCGAAAACCAAGCACAAGGAAGGCAAGTAATCTCGCGTGATGTGCTCGATGCTTTCGATGTTATCCGGGCTTTCCTCGGCAATGTAATGCCGGGAAACCCGCCCGGATTCCAATTCTGCCGGCCGCAAACTTTCTCCAACGAGCGTCCTTTTGACAAGCCCTGGTACTGTGCCGCAAGGCACGCGCCCTAAGGCTCCCTGACAAGCCACGATGCTGCGCCATACGGCAGTGCAGTCCTAAGGAGAAGCATCTGCAAGCAACACGCCTGGACCTGTCGCAAGGTGCCAGACAGCGAGGCGCCGTTTTCCTTCTCCCCCGGACGCCACCGCGCGCGGCAAAATTTGAAGCGGTTGGCCCGCGCGGTCGCTGGTTGGTCCTTTCGGACTGCCGTCGAGTGCTGCCTTTGGATTGGCCAGTTCTGAGGGGCCACCGTTCCTCAGGCTATATAAGCCCCACCGCTGCAGCTTGGGAAGTGAGTGACCGACCCACCGTGAGTCAAGTGCTGCTCACGAGTGGAGTCGGATGGTGTGACGTGCTGGTGTCTCGCTGATCATCGCTGTGCGAGAACAGTCGCGTTGTGTAGCTCTCGGCCCCCGTGCCGATGTTGAACTATATTATGCCCTGTATATAATGTATAAAGCGTTTTCTTAGTCTCACCGACGCCCGACTCGGAGTCTTCGCTACCGCTAAGAGAGCTGGCAACGCTCAGTCACGAAACGGGTGGCGAGCGCAACGGGGCCACCTCTATGGCACAACAGCAACCACGACGATGAAGCTAAGCATAGCTTATCAAGCTGGGAAACCAGAGTCGTGAAGCTCCTGCACAGCAATGTGAAGCTGAGCAAAATACTCGACTTTTTTCATTAAATTTTGGTTCTGGAAAGTAATGGGTGTGCTTATTTGTCCATTTTTGCAACAGCGAAATTCTCAAGAGAACAAAAAAGTTTTTCTTCCCCGGCGGTTTCATAATTGAGGGGTTTGAGTTTGGTTTATGGGGGTTTAATGTCCCAAAGCAACTCGGGCTATGAGGGACACTGTAGTGAAGGGCTCTGGATGGTTTGGTTTGGTTTATGGGGTTTAACGTCCCAAAGCGACTAAGGCTATGAGACGCCGTGGTGGAGGGCTCCGGAAATTTCGACCACCTGGGGTTCTTTAACGTGCGCTGACATCGCACAGTACACAGGCCTCTAGAATTTCTCCTCCAAAGAAATTCAACCGCCGCAGCCGGGTTCGAACCCGCGTCTTTCGGGTCAGCAGCCGAGCACCATAACCACTGAGCCACCGCGGCGGCTGAAGGACTCCGGAAATTTCGTCCACCTGGGGTTCTTTAACGTGCACCGACATCGCACAGTACACGGGTTTTGAGTTTCACTGTAGCTCTGGAAGCTATGTTCTCGTACGCTGCAGGCATGACAGAAGGGCCTGAATGATGTGCCTTTTTTTTATTATTCCACGAGTGTGCCCATAAGTGGTAAGATTATGGAGCATTGGGATGACATACTACTTGTTCGTCCAGTGGCTGGTCGAGAATTTGTACCATGACATTGAGAAAAAAGATAGGAAGGTCATGCTGGAGCTCAACTGTATGGCGCCCTAGTGGCCGCCTTGCCCGACTACAGGAACCACGTCCTTCGGCTACTGAGCGTGACGAGCAAGACAAGCCACTAGACATGAGCATAGTTCCCGTGCTGAAGACTGTGCATCACCGGTGCATGTTGGTAGCCGTTCACAGACAACGTGCCGACATCGCACTTGGGTTCTCGCACACCATTCCTTTGTTACTGTGGCATGTTAAGACTGGTTGCGCTGCTGGTCAACAATGGCCCCCACAGCGCTGGGTCAATGTATGAAGAACAGAGAACATATTTTCCATGGTTTTATTGACATGTACATCCTTCCAGTGACTTTCAGTCCAAGAGATATTTCCCAAAATATACTGTATGTCAATGATACAGCGAAAACATCTTCGACGGAAGTCCGTCTGCTTGGACGCTTGAGATAGTTGAGAGAAAACTGGCGCCAACAAATATTTTGGTCCCGAAACGTTGGGCAAAGTTAAAATATTGGTTGGTGTCAGTTTTCTCTCAACAATCTATGATACAGCATTCCATACAATACAGGTAATGTGGTGTTGACACATCAGAGATGTCAAGTTTATTTCAAACGGCGCAGCTTACAATTTTCAATACATCATTTTGTGCATCATTTTGTGCATCATTCCTGCGTACTGTTCACGCCATACAGAAGGATCATTCTGTGCACACTGAGTGCATGCAATTTAATGCATGCATGACGTATCTTAAAATTGTAGATAACTGCAAAAAACAATTGTTTATATTTACGTAAACACATGAAAGCAAACCATTATAAAGCAATGGCCTTCTCTTGTCCATGCTAACATATGCAACACCAATAGAATTCAGTTAACATACAGTTGCATGATCGGTACCCACAATGTGCAGACTCTTCTGCGGACCAAACGCAATGACTGCTTTCGTCAACAGCAGTTACTAAATCATAGTTCGACCCACGGCGCCAAAATGAGCAGTGGCTCCCGAGTGGGTGCCATTGTACCCGTGCGGGTCTCGCTGCATTTTTTGCAATTTAGAATGTCACGAGAACAAAACCAAACACCACCGTAGTTCTCACAGCATCGACATCACCAACACATAAAAAGCAAGACGCCAATGTGTATGTGAATGGTGCCGCAACGCAGGCGGCAGCACCCCAGATAACACGGAGTCCGCGGAACACTCAAAGGATGCACGGCGGTTGCAACGGGCACGTGCAACACATGAAAGCAAACCATTATAAAGCAATGGCCTTCTCTTGTCCATGCTAACATATGCAACACCAATAGAATTCAGTTAACATACAGTTGCATGATCGGTACCCACAATGTGCAGACTCTTCTGCGGACCAAACGCAATGACTGCTTTCGTCAACAGCAGTTACTAAATCATAGTTCGACCCACGGCGCCAAAATGAGCAGTGGCTCCCGAGTGGGTGCCATTGTACCCGTGCGGGTCTCGCTGCATTTTTTGCAATTTAGAATGTCACGAGAACAAAACCAAACACCACCGTAGTTCTCACAGCATCGACATCACCAACACATAAAAAACAAGACGCCAATGTGTATGTGAATGGTGCCGCAACGCAGGCGGCAGCACCCCAGATAACATGGAGTCCGCGGAACACTCAAAGGATGCACGGCGGTTGCAACGGGCACGTGCAACACATGAAAGCAAACCATTATAAAGCAATGGCCTTCTCTTGTCCATGCTAACATATGCAACACCAATAGAATTCAGTTAACATACAGTTGCATGATCGGTACCCACAATGTGCAGACTCTTCTGCGGACCAAACGCAATGACTGCTTTCGTCAACAGCAGTTACTAAATCATAGTTCGACCCACGGCGCCAAAATGAGCAGTGGCTCCCGAGTGGGTGCCATTGTACCCGTGCGGGTCTCGCTGCATTTTTTGCAATTTAGAATGTCACGAGAACAAAACCAAACACCACCGTAGTTCTCACAGCATCGACATCACCAACACATGAAAAACAAGACGCCAATGTGTATGTGAATGGTGCCGCAACGCAGGCGGCAGCACCCCAGATAACACGGAGTCCGCGGAACACTCAAAGGATGCATGGCGGTTGCAACGGGCACGCGGTCAGAAAGTCAAAAGTGATAGAGAGTGACAGAACATCCTTGCCGCGCATGTGATGCAATCAACAGGAAATGGTGTGCAGCGCCGAATGATATATTCTCTATGATGAATATATGCCACCGCGATCTACATTAAAAAATGTGGCAGAAATGCGTCAAGAAAAAGTTGACGCCCGCGGTGGACCGTGCGGCCCAAAAGTTTACTCCAGACTGTGCGCGATCAGTTCGGGAAGTTTACACGGAGTTGAATCTTGAGAATCTGGGGAAACATCGCGGGATGATGCGTGGACACTCGTCGCACATTGGAACGGTTATTGAGCTGTTCACCGGACTTGTTCTTAACTTCGTTGTACTGAGCAATTTTTGCTATGTGCGAACAGGACCCTAAAGAAGACGACCCAACATACTCAGCCTGGAAACGGAACATGCCATCTCTGTCACCTCGGTGAACACTCGAACCGCACCATAAGGGAAGGGAGGTAGGTGGGAGTTATAAAAAGAGGTGCTGTAATGAAGGAAATGCAAATTCGATTTGAGGAAACGAAATGATACAGTAACTGTCGGTTACGATACCGATTTTGGCTTTAAATGTTAGGCCTAATTACGAAGGCCAATGCTGATGGAACACTTGCTGCGACAGTTAGTGCGTTCTTATCGTTTCGCCAACTTTTCCTTCTCATTACAGGCCCTTTGTACTGCGGACGTAGTACAGTTCCCGCAGCAGCAGGTTCTCTTTCACGTCCAGACTTTGTCCCAACCCATGCATTCACTGGTGACATGCTGAAGGCAGTACAGCCATCGTACGCCAAGCTTGTAAAAGCGGTTGCCGTCCGTCGTCCGTGTACAAGACGCACCGAGAGATTTAGTTATCAGAAGCTTCAGAATGTGCACATAACTGCTGACCTCTTCCTCTGGCATACTGGCAATACGCTAATGATTTTTCGGAGTAATAGATTTTTCGGTCGTTTTTGCGGTCCCTAGGGAGTCCAACAAATCGGCCATCCACTGTACATTACTGCTACCTCTGATGACTGTTTCGGTTTATCCCAGCCTCTTTTTCATGCTCAACACAGGTGTGACTCTCAAACCATGCAAAAGCGCTGAGATACTCCACCTTCACTCAAGATGCCATTCTCGGATAGGCCTTTCTCAAGATTCTTCATGTCATCTTCTAAGCTGTCGTCTATCTCATCATCTTCCTCATCTTCACTTGAATTGTTGCCATCTGGCTCCGGGGAACGATCACAGTCTTCCTCTTTCACCTCTTGAGGCTCTAGCTTCAGCTCCTGCTGCTTGTTCACATAGGCCTGGAGCACCTGCATAGCAGCCAACATACAGCAAAATGCCCTCAGTCAACGAATGCAATAAACATGTGCTAACTCAAGCTGTGTGTCCCAGTGTGGCCACAAAGATTCAAATGGCAAAGGTCTAAGTGTCATTGTGTCATGCTAAAACCTTGAACCATTACCATCTCACGTAAACAAGCAGAGCTGAGCATTTACTACAGTGCAAGCAAATGATCTCGACCCTGACATAAGTAGGTCATAAGTCATAAGGGCCATAAGTAGTTCAGAGTAGAATTTTGACCTTGAACAGAGAAAGTTCACAAGTTCAAGTAACACAGAGCCACAACTTCTCACATTCTCAATTTTCGCACGGTTCACAAGTTCAAGTAACACAGAGCCACAACTTCTCACATTCTCAATTTTCGCATGCATCCATGCATAATAATGCATGCTACTACGTTGGACTGCCCCATTCATTTCATTTTTCTGCACAATCTTATCAGAGCACCACTATCTTTCAGAATTTCTGCAAATAAATTCCAACATGCAGACACAATAGAAGGAAATGATGATCTGATGTAACTACAATACCGTATAAACGCATGTAAGGGCTGCACCCGTGTACGGGCCGCACCCTGTTTTCCGGAAGGAAATATTTAAAAAAAAAAAAGATCCGTGTAAGGGTCGCACCCAAACTTTTCACGACCCTTTGAAATGCACGCACCGTGGCCTCAGCGATCAGCTTTGGCAGCAACCAACGGCGCGCTTGATCGCAGAGGCCACACACGTGCACAGGAACCCCCAGGTGCCGCCCACAGATGGCGTCCAAGGCCGTGGGTCATCAGTATCATCATTGTCAACTTCCTCCACCACGAGATATCCATATCACCATTGGTATCACCAGCTCCAGCTTTTTGTGGCTGTCGTGGCTGTAAGACGCACGCGAGTTGTGGTAGAGTGATAGTTCACCATAGTTGTGGCTTTCGTGTGCTGCTGCCGAGTGTTGCAATTTTAGCACAACGGGCAAGAACCTTAATGCTACATGGCTGGGAGTTTTGCTCTCAAACACGGCAAGCATGTGGCGGGCAAGAAATTCGATGCGGACGAGAAGTGCATCCGACAATGGTGCAACCAAAGGATGCATTGAGGAACACAAGCTGCAAAAAGCCTGCCTTCCGAGGCAAGCCGTGCAAGTTTCCCGAACTGGAAGAAAAAGCTGCTCTGCTATGCTCTGCTATTCTCCGACTGGTGTGTTTTTAATTGAAAAAAACTTTTTTCGCATATCGTGTATGTGGGACGCACCCTGAAAATTGGCCCTCGA
The DNA here is from genome assembly GCF_055824585.1 of Amblyomma mixtum. NCBI lineage: Eukaryota > Metazoa > Arthropoda > Arachnida > Ixodida > Ixodidae > Amblyomma > Amblyomma mixtum. Next base: position 275,137,019 of record NC_143014.1, on the reverse strand, counting down.
ATTTGGAAAAAAAAAAATGCGGCCCTTAAACGCGTTTATACGGCATGCGAGAGCCTGTGGGTGTTCCACTAGCACAGGGGTTCTCAAACTTCTCTGCCTCAGGGAACCCCAAAAGTCAACATGTGCCGGGAACCCCCCTTCCACATCCCAATTAGTCGTCACAAGCGTCACAATCGATTGGTGCTGCTAGTGAATGGACCCTTTGTACTTTTTTTTTTGCTGTTCACTTTTGTAGGTATTTGTTTGTTTTCTTTCTTCCAGCAATCAGTTTATTATTCAATGCCCATCTCTCACTATGTTCAGTGAGTAACCTTAAGAGCGCAGCTGCATAGGTTTTAGAAATCAACGAGCACAAAGGGGTCGAATGTGTGAAACCTGCAGGCAAAGCATGTGGAGTCCTTTCGAGCTAAGATTTGAAATGGTGACATAGTCGCGAGTTTAAATTGAGGCGGCCAGCAATATCTTCACAGCGTACAGCTCCAAGTGGGGGCACATCATGACATTATCGAAGGTACAGACTTGGTCAAAAGCCTTAAGGTCAAAGGTTTTCACTTCAGCCGCATAACAGAGCCATTACGGCACCATTAAAGACCGAATGACCTGGAAATGCAAGCAGGTTTCTTCTTGCGGTAGACTATTTATGGGTGTTTAACGCCCCAAAGCGACTCAGGCTATGAGGGACGCCGTAGTGAAGGCCTCCGGGACACTTCGACCACCTGGGGTTCCTTAACGTGCAACGACATCGCACAGCACACGGGCCTCTAGAATTTTGTCTCCATCGAAATTCGACCACCGCGGCCGGGACCGAACCCGCGTCTTTCAGGTCAGCAGCCGAGTGCCATAACCACTGAGCCACCGCGGCGGTATACTTAATTGAACCTAGGCAATTGTTACCTCTTTTTAAGGGGGGACACTGGTCTTAAACCTATTTTCCTTATTTTTAGCCCAATCCTTATAAAACTATACTATCTTGCTCAGTTTTTTATACTGATTTCAACAATGCAATTATCTTTCTCATAAATTAGTTGGTTCCCAAGATAATTAATTTTAATTAGTCATTCATTAGTACCTCGGTGCAAAAAAAAAACTGCTCAATAAAAAATCATTTTTAATCCACGGCTGCATAGTATGGTGAGTAAAGAGTGCAATAATCAAAGCAGTTTTTCCGTTTTACCCTCATTAGTAATTTTACAGCACTTGGAATATCAGTGTTCAAAGTGTGAATGTAGTGCACCGATAAACTTTGCGAAATTATAAATTTCTGAAGTGCGACTGAACAAACCTGCTTCGATTATTGCACACATTGTGCCTTCAGCTTCCCTTAGCAAACAATATGTCATCTCTATCTGTCCTAGATGTTGAGATATCGACATACTGAGATAGCCAGATGTCCAAAATTTTCATGCTATTAAATTGTCAATGCCTGCATAAATTCAGCCCACACGATGATCTGAATTTAATATTATGGTCAAAATGATGACTTCTTAAAGGAAAAAAGTGGTACAGTTGGAAAATGATGGCTGTAAATTCCACAAATGTCATTTTTTGAAAATCGTTTTTTTGGTCATTTTTTGGTCTCAAAGACCAGTGTCCCCCCTTAAGAATAAAACTGCTTGACAACAGCGGTTTCACGCAGTTCCGTGAAATGTTTGAATTTATGCACGCTACCGGGAGTTATGGAAGCAGAACTGCTCCTCAGTGGTATGAGTCTATGCGGCTACTTTCAGTATCCGAAACAGGCGCGCTGGAGCTTCTTCGCATGTGGCTTTGCATGTGAGGAGGCTCGACTACACAAACGGTGAACACCACATGACGACCGTGGAGTTTCGGCAGCTGGAAGACCGAAAATACGATGCAGACGGGTGCGAGGGAAGCCCGCATTAGCGCCGGAGTGGCAAGATGCAATTTGAAAAACAAACAAAAAAGGTCAGCAAAGAGGAAATCGTCGTACCAAATGGCATGCAGCTTGGCTGCCTCATATGCACAGCAGACAGCCACCATCACCACCAGCAATGAAGTTTTTAAAACACTACGCGGCCGGACTCTCTTTCGGCTTATCGATGGGAGCCTGACGACCGTCAATACTCTTGCCTTTGCGCACACAGCAGAGGGGCACAGGAGACAACATATGAAGTTCAGGCCTGTGGACAAATATCTGGACGATCGCCTGTCGAGAATGTCATAGTATCTTGACAAGGCAACCCTTCGGAGGCCCGTCCGAATTAAGGGGGGACCCGGCTCTTAGCGATCGAAAATCAGCCCAAAAATCGAATTTTCAGTCTCCATTTTCGGGATCCTGACACATTTCCGCACCTAATTACAAATTTCGGTGCAAAAATAACCCGTATTTCTGACGCTAGATAGGCCGAAAGAACCGAATCCGCGATCGCGGCCCTTTAAATTGAGGACAAATCGTGCCCGATTTCTACTGCTCGCAGCTCGGGAACAACGCATGCCACCGGCGCCATTTTGGTCTCGTTCGAAAGTTCGCGCTTCCAGCTTTTTTTTTCTTTCAAGCAGCAACCCTGAGGCTGCTGCGGTCGTGGATAAAACGATCACAAAAAAAAAACGCGCAGCGTGCATTGCTATTGGCCAGTTCAGGCACGTGACCAATATGGCGGCTTACGATTGGCTCCGTCGGAACGGGTGGCCATGGGCGCCCAACAAAGGCGCCATTTTGTTTGAGACCTGCCCGACGCGCACATCGCCATGCCTGGAGGTCCGACAAAATTCCGTTCTGTCAACCGCTACGGGCGGAGGCGAAAGAAAAGCAAAAAGCGCGTAGATGAATCGGCGCCGTCGCAAGGCTTAGTGGGTGCTCGGCAATCGACTGCAGATACTGCGCCGCCGGAAAACATCGCCGCCCCGACTGCGTTGGACGACGTGCACCGCGCCTCTCTTCGCCGCGACTCCGGCCGCGTAACAATTGACGCCACGGAGCGTGAAAATGAATCGACGCCTCTGCAACACGTAGTGGATGCCCAGCAATCGAGCGTGGATGCTGCAACGTCGGAAAATTGTGCCTCGCCGGCTTCGCTGGGCTGCCTGAACAGTGAGTCTGTTCGCGGCGACTACAGTCGCGTGAGGATTGACACGATGGTCGTGACGAGCAGCGAACTGCAACGAGCGAGTGCCCGTGAGAAAGCTGCGCTTCGACAGATTGACTCAACGCCAGCAACAAAAAGGAAGCTAGAGCGTTTCAGGAACAGTACAGAGGAAGCGTCGCCTGTGTCAGCTGCTGATTACGTCATACTAGATCTCGCCGTTTTGAATGTGCTTGTGAGTCTTGCGGCGTGTAAAACGTGCCGCGGGTGTGTGGAGATAGTGCGGGGTGATCGAGATTATGGCCTCGCTACGAAGCTAGTATTAATGTGCGAAAACTGTGGCGAAGTTTCGTCCGCGTGGAGCTCTCGGAGGGTTGACGGCGCTAAACGTTGCAACCCCTTCGAGGTAAACATGCTCGCGAGCCGTGCAATGCTATCAACTGGCAACGGCCAAACGGCCATGAACGACATTTTTTCGGCCATGGGGTTGTCTGGGCGAGCAATGCACAAAAAAACTTTTCAGAAACACCTGAAAGCTGCCCTACAGCCCGCTGCCACGCGAGCAGCGGAAACCGCAACGAAGCAGTGCGCGCGTGAAGTGGCGACGCTGTATGAAGAGTTGTGCTTTGGCCACCGAAATAATATTGCCGTATGCTTTGACGGGACATGGATGACGCGGGGCCATTCGTCACATATCGGCGTTGGAGCTGTGATCGAGCTTTTCACCGGCTATGTGTTGGACTACGTCGTCCTAAGCAATTTTTGCTTAGGTTGTGAACTCGGTCCGAAACCTGACGCAGAGGAATACGAAGAATGGCAGGAAAAGCACCAGGTCAGATGCCAGAAAAACACTGACTGCAAATCGGGTCAGATGGAGGTTGAGGCAGGCCTCATTTTATTTCAGAGATCTATTGAGCGCCACAACCTCCGCTACACGACTGTCCTCTGCGATGGGGACAGTCGCACGTTTGATGCCATAAACCAGGCGCAAGTTTATGGGTTTATATCAGTTGAAAAAGAAGATTGCGTCAATCATGTAAAGAAAAGAATGGGAACAGCTCTTCGCAACCTCGTTCAGAAGCACAAAACCGAAGACGGTCGAAGCTTAGGAGGCAAAGGCCGACTAACGGGTGATTTGATTTCTAAGCTGAGTACATATTATGGTCGTGCTCTCAAGTCGCATGAAGGCGACATAAACAGCATGAAAAGGGCAGTCATGGCCACATACCGCCATGCGACATCTACGGATGATCACCCTGACCACTCGTTGTGCCCAACTGGCAGGGATTCATGGTGCCGGCACAATGCCGCTGTTGCAAAAGGAGATGCAGCACCCAAACACAGCTACAATTTACCACAAGATGTAGCTCGTGCACTGCTGCCAGTTTATGAGCGGCTTTCGGAAACAAAACTCCTGGAAAGGTGTTTCCGTGGGAAAACACAGAACTCTAACGAGAGTTTTCATTCGGTCCTCTGGAGTCTGGTGCCAAAAGAGCGTCACTCCTCACTGTTTGCCGTCGAAGCAGCTGTCGCTGAGGCAGTGCTTCGCTTCAATACAGGGTGTCAGAATGCAGCTGCCACAATTCTAGGCGAGCTAAAAACTAACATGCCAAGAGCAGGCCTCAAGAGGGCTAAGGAGAAAGATGTTTGCCGAAGTCACAAATGTGACAAGAAACATGAAACTTCAAATGTGTTGAAGAAGGGTGTGAAGCGAAAGCACCGGGACTCTATGCACCCAGATTATGCTCCTGGGGCATACTGACTGCATTTTTCTAGCTCCTTTTAAAGTTTTGTGTGAATAAATAATCTGTAAAACGTTTTTCTTCGTTTTCTCAAAACTGTATTTTTGAACGTGTTGCAGGTTTGGAGGTGCGATATTTCTGGTTCCGCATGTGCTGTCATCATAATTCTTTTTTTTTTCATAAAGGTGGACTCTTGGAGAGTGCAAAGATATGAAATATTTTTGTGGTGCTTTTTAGGGAAATTTTTTTAAACCATTTTTTTCTTGTGTGTCCAGATAGGCATTTTTTTGTCCACAGTTTGAATTGCTCTAACTTAAGTTAAAATTGGTCCAGAACATTTATATTGGCTTATTGCACTCTCTGTTTGTTCTAGATTATTGCAATATGATAATTTTCAGTATAACACTTATAGTTTCACAATTAGGTCACCTCCAAACAAAGAACATGAATTACCTAATATCTTATGAACTAGATGGCTCACAGAAAATATAATTACATATTTGAAATCAGCATAAAAAAATACACAAACAGGGCAATTTTAGTCAAAATCTACCTGTAAATAAAAAAATATTGCTTAAGACCAGGGTCCCCCCTTAACCGATTTGAGCTCCGTGGTGTCTGAATAAACAAGCTTCCAACACCATAGACTTGCAGGGGCGCTTTGCAGAACTCTGATGGCGGTCCGAATTATCCGAATGAATGAGCTTTTAGTTTTACTACCTGCACGGGCCCAGCACTGTCTTGGCATGCTGCCAAGTTCGCGGGGCGTGCAAACCACCGCCAATGCTCCCGCCAAAACATGGCGCAATCACGCAGCGCATCTTGGTGTGCTTGACTGTCAAGGTCTATGTTGCGGAAGGAACCAACGCCGACAGCTCGGAACTGAGGATTGAGCTTGCAGCTAATGCTCTGAAATTAGTTTTAACAAGCCAGGTACTGTGTCTGGTTCGCACTAGCACACCAGAAGCGTACCAAAAAGGGGGACAGACCAATGTGACTGCTCGCAGAACTCACAAAGGCAGCCCACAGAACCCAGTTTGAGAGCCCCTGCACTAACGTAATGCTCGCACAATATAATGTGTGGGAAAATGTGTAATTGATGAAATAAGAATATCTACTGCACCTGAATTATTACTTATTATTTAGAAAAATAATTTACCACCGCTCTTTTACAAATTTAACAAAGCACTGATTTTACAGCAAAAGCACATTAAAATGCTTCTAATGCATGAGTAACTTGCATGTTATGAAGGTCCAAAAAGCAGATGCAAATGTACACCAGTGCATTTTTCTGAAGCAACCTGTGTTACACGCCGTTACTGTTGACACCGCTTTGTTGCCCGCTTTTTTCGCAGTGGTTCGTCTAGCAGCAACTTCTGCAAACCGCCCTCCCCCCAAAACCAAACATACCAAACTTTGGGGGATGTTCTGTGCCAAGAGAGACAGTAATAAAAAACTCTAAAGCCAGTTATTACCTGCACCCTACGTGCAGCTGCTAATTTTTTAAGGCTAGATGAAAACATTACATGGCTACGAAGGCTCCGAATGACTACTTTATCACATCTGCGTGGACAGATCTCACATGTCTAAGCCACGAGCAGAAGTTTGTTTCCACTGCTTCATGCACGCATAGCCTTGCCATCCACCACTGTGATAACTGCCTCCGAGCTTCACAATTTCTCCACACTGCAATTATCCCAAACCGGCCGATTTGTGCCTTTTTTTTCGGACCCTGAAACTGGCTCATGTAAGTCAGGCTAAAAACAAGACCAGTGAGGAGCAGTTTTTCCACATGAAAATTCACTGACAGCATGCAGCATACAGCGCCCTTAGCAAGCCAGACACCTTAGGCTGCACCACAGGGTTGCACTGGTTTTTTTTTTTCTTGGTTGTGCTTGTGTGCATCACTGGTTTACCTTTTGGCAAATGGCAATTTTAATCAACCTTCCATTAGCTAATATCTGAGCATCCCCGCAATTTCTGCTGATAAATACACACCTAAGGGGCCAAGGCAGCCAACTGCATGTGAACAGTCAAGGAAACACCCTCAACCCTGTGGCTACGCAGGACAAGTTACAAGTGTACCAAGTCATCATCATCAGCCTGACTACGCCCACTGCAGGGCAAAGGCCTCTCATGACTCTCCAATTAACCCTGTCCTTCGCCAGTTGCGGCCACCCTATCCCTGAAAATTTCTTAATCTTATCCGCCCAGCTAATTTTCTGCCGGCCCCTGCTACGCTTGCCTTCTCTTGGAATCCACTCCGTTACCCTTAAGGACCAGCAGTTATCTTGCCTTCACATTACATGCCCTGCCCAAGCCCACTTCTTCCTCTTGATTTCAACTAGGACATCATTAACGCACGTTTGTTCCCTCACCCACTCCGCCCTCTTCCGATCTCTTAGCGTTACACCTATCATTTTTCTTTCCATGGCTTACTGCGTTGTGCTTAACCCAAGCTGAACCCTTTGTTAGCCTCCACGTTTCTGCCCCATAGGACCGGTGTCACAAGTAGCTCAGAATAAAAAGTTGAAGTTAAACAGAGAAGGTCCATAAGCTCAACAAGCACTGATAATTAAGAACCTGGTTTCACTTACATCATCCATCCTTTTCCGATACAGCTTGTCATTTTCTTCAAGCTTGGCCCTCAGCTCGGGGTCATTCTTGGCAGGATCACGCCCGTAGTCGCTGTAGTCATCCAAATAAGCCATTGCATTCGTCAGCTCATCTCTCTTCCGCCGGCGCTGCAACTCCCGCCCGACACTTGAGAACACATCTTGAGCTGCAATGTAGTGGACCCATGCAAATGAAGCCAGCATAAAATATAAAAGAGAACACGAAGTTTTTCAAAGCACGCACTAATACGCAAACAACAAGATCAACCCGAATGATCAGCACACTGACAGTCAATAAGTGACTAAAATTCTGCATTCAAGCTACTTCCCTTTCTCGGGAAAAAAAATAATAATAATAAAAAAGCAAGCATCTAGAGTGCTATTTCAGAGCATCTTTACGAACTTACAGCTAGCAACCAATGGCACGCCAATCCCGCTTTTAAAAAAAAAAAAAAACCTTTTAGCAGCAGTTTGCTCCTGTGTGAGTGGGCTAAGTCATCAGCACATCCATTCTCAGTCAGAAAAACTTGTCCTCAGCGATTAAAGTTAACAGGGCTAACTGCTCAGTGCTTGCAGATTGCCACTGCTGCAAATGAATGACCACGTAATGAGCAGTTTCATGCAGAATAGTAACCTGAAAGAGAGTTGAAGCTTTCAGCAACTGCTCATTATCCGAAAGCAAATAAGCAGTGTTATAACATTGTCATGCGCATGAAACACTGTTATCCTTTCTCTCAAAAGTATTTGTGACATCGTTGCTCAGTTCTATTCAGGAAATTTTCCCCTTTTCAAAGAATTAGGGGAGCAAAATATGGCAAAAAGAAAATTTTTATGAGTTTTAGGCAGTTTTCAGAATCGATATTGTCTCACTTTTTCCGAATTGGCATAGTTTTAAAGCTGCTGCAGGAAAAAAAGAGCCTGAAATATGTTTTTATGGTCTAACTGAGGGAATTTCTTGGTTACAGCAGGGAACATCCCTGTTCCACTGTCATGAGCCCTACATGAGACATGGAGGCTGAGTGAAAATGACACAAATACTTTTGAGAGACAGTATAACCGCATTGCATGTGCAAGACAATGGCTTTGCATGGGTAGCATCGGAGGTTACTATAACACTACTTAACCACTTTCAGAAAATCAGTAATCACTAAAAGCGTCAACTCGCTTCTTTTGCCCAGTAGCTCAGCGGTTATGGTGCTCGGCTGCTGGCTCAAAAAAAGACGCAGGTTTGATACCGGCCACAGCGGTCACATTGCGATGGAGGCGAAATGCTAGAGGCCCGTGTACTGTGTGATCTCAGTGCAGTTAACCCTTTAACCGCCAAATTAACTCCCCAAAAACTTAACGAAATCACAAAATTCTTGTGGCAATTTTCACTGGAAATGGCTGTTGTCAGGCTTAAAAAAACATGCTAAAGGCACAAAACTTATTTCATGGACAACTGCCACACTCAACTGTTGAAAATAACTCGTCTTTGGCAGTGGGAGCAATGCAACATCCGTCCGGACGGGTGCGACTCATCACTGGCAACACTGCTGCAACCTACCAAGACGAGTACAGCTCGGGCTTGGTGGTTAAAGAACTCCAGGTGGTCGAAATTATCCGGAGTCATCCACTACAGCGTCCCTCGTAGCCCGAGTTGCTTTTGGACGTTGAACCCCATAAAACCAAACTGATAACTTGTTTTGCAGATTACCATTAAACTTCTCATTTCTCAATCACTCATCAATCTGCAAGCACTGAGCAAGTCAATGGGTTTTTTGAGCGTTAATACTAGGCTAAGTGCACTGGCTGGCTGAAAAGATGTGCAGCAGTCTACAGCCCGTGTTTTTAATTCCCACATCACAAGGAAACCAGAGGAGGACACTAGTAGTGCTCAGTTTGCAGGTGCTTGGTAGGCAAGGCATGGCTACTCAATCCCAGATACTGCTGCACTCGAATGGTTAGTGCAACAACAGCCGTAACGACAGACTGCTCGTTTACAAGCTATTTCGTATATCAACTGTAAAGTTACACAGCTGTCTATTTTTTTTCTGGAGCACTGAAATGTCAAACACCAGCACTAAATGCATAAATATCAGTCCTGAACATGCACTGCATCATCTACTAACCTGCTAACCTCACTTCACATTGCCTCAATGAGCTACAAACATGCGTGAAATCTTTCCTCTGCCCCGTCACCTCACCGCATTACTGTCTATGTTATTCACATGGACGTCCCTGTTAAAAGCGCTCTAATACAAGCCAGCAGCGGCATCATTTTTATTGTCCCCCATGCGCTGAATGTGGTAGTGATGGTAAGTGGAGCTATGCAGCTTGTTTCTGTCAGTTGCCAGCGGAGGTGTACAAAGCAGCCACAGAAAAAAACAGATTTTGACAGCACAGAAACACCGGCCACAATGAAATGCCATCAGCAAATTAACAACATCAACAAATGTAACACATAAGTTGGTCAACTCCACAAGCCACAGCTCGTGCACTCAATGCATTCGTCACGATAAGCAATTCAACCAACATGTGTGACCATGGTCTCAGTATGCTTATCCAGTCATGGTGCTTCCATCAAGAAAAAGCAACACTGATCAGTTTTTTAGACTAGACCAATAATTTGTGCAAAGAGGTGTAATATGCCACTGCTTTTCGTGCTCTCTACAGCAAGCATTTCCACAAAAAATTTCTTCATAAATCAGCCAAATTTCACCCAGGCAAGACTCAGATGACATATTAGCTAGCTGCTTGCATTTTTCTGTGAACACAACTAGACGAACACATTTATTTCTATGGTTGTCCTTTTATCAATACCTTGCACTAAAAATACAAAGTGATAAAAGTTAAGCTTTACAGATTCTTTAAAATTAGGCAATGAGAAGTATACAATATCCACCTTTGTACCTAAGTTATACGGCCAAGGGGACACAAAGTGAGACAGATGGTAACTGTCACTGTCAGGCACTAAATTAACTGAAACCGATAAACTTTTTAGCGACCGCAGTAAGCAGGCATGCTTATATTAGAGACTAAGAGGCAGTTGTATGCGCACACAACTGGTAGAATTACCCTAGCCTGCGTGTGCTGAGAGATACTCTCATCTGAACTTTCAGCTCGATCCACGCCATTGCGCATCCAAGGTGGTAACAATCGCCTCGAAACTAGGCACGTGCAAATAGTGGTATTTTGGTTCAAAGCAAATTCGAATCAAATAGTAATTTTCTTTGAATAATTTCTAAGCAAATATTTAGAGTACTTCTAGCACGCAAAACAGGTTGAATGGGAGAATAGGGACTTTTAAAAATTGAGCATTTATTGAGCACACAAGGCCATTACCTGGAAAAAAAGAGAGAATGCATTGAACTTTATCACACCCACTGAAGCTGCGTCAACGTCCCGCAAACGGGGCCATCGAAAACTGGGGAGATGTCCTACACGCGCAGCCAACATCACCATGGTGTGCGAGACCTAAATGAGACCTCTGAGTGCTGGTCTTAAATGCAATTGAGTCATTGCGCAGCTATTGCTTTTAAGCGACGACTCTATGAACACCTGCTGGCACAGGCATGCCTGACGGTGACAACTCGAGATGGCCCATAACTTTTGTGCAGACGTGGGTTTCACGTACCACTCAGTGCCCAATTTCAAGAAATCTGGAAAGCTTAATTTTGATCACCCTGTATATGGCAAACTGTGCTTAAAAATCTCAAAAAAGAGGCAGCTTGAAAAAGCACACAGCCATTCACAGGGCAGTAAAAAATGACACAAGCGAAATCAACTGCAAAGAGGACAATAAGAAAAGGAAACAATTATGCACAGAAAAGTCACAAACATCCCCTTCAGGTACTGTGCGCACATTTGTACACACAACCTGAATACTCTCAAATCCCAGTTGCAAGGAGCCATGAGCACAAATTTGGACAAGCACCAAAACGTGCAAAACCTTCCTTAGAACCATTTGATGCCAGGCATGCAAAACAATCGCAAAAAAATTGTCTCTAGGATGGACACCTTCGTGTTTTACAGTAGCTGTGGCACAGCTCTGGTCAGTGTGCATTTTCCTTTGGTTGTTTTGCAAGGATGAATAATTTAAAATGCATAAAATGTGCTGATTTGTCTGCTTAAGTTCTTATGACAGGTCTGAGTCAAGACGCAGTACCACTGAGACCCTGAAACTAGTGTTGAGTCACGATGTGGAGATCAAAAGTCTCAACAGAAATTATGTCATAAGCATCTGGGAGAATGGGAATTTTTTTCTGTATGACCTTGGCATGCTCAACAAAATCTGAAAAATTTGTTGTTTTCCTCCTTTCAGATACTATTAATTTGCATCTGAACGGGATATAAACACACTTACGCTAAGCATTCATACCGCGGCACAAACAAGTGCAGAGCTCCGGGACCTACATTGAAAAAGAGGTTAAGCAATTCAAGGAAGCATCTGGCAGAGTAGATGCTGATTCAAACAGTGCAGAGTCAGCTCTGTAAATTTTGCATTCCCAAGACATTAATCCGCACAGACTAAAGGTAAATCACTGTAAAAATAGTTACAATAGGTGGGCTAGTTTATGCATGAAGTGAAATATAAGCTCTAATGAAGCTAAGAACTTCATGTATGGACAGCCCTTATTCACTCCCCGTTCCGACTCGGGCCACCTTACCGAGGGTTTCAAGCTCGATTCTTGGAAGCCGCAAGTCCTCTTGCTCGTTTACCCGGTTCACCACATTGCGAATATCAGTGAAATCTGGGAAGATTCTCCTGTTGTTGACCAACCTTTCCACTTCAGCATTCATTATAGGAAAGGGAGTTCCTAAGGGACAAAAAGAATGGCAGGATTTTAATGCAGTTAAACCGAGTAGGACATGCGAAAGCACTTGAGGCAACACTTCCTCAGAGGCAACCGCGTGCAAGATCTTATCGCCAGCCACTATTGGCACCGCGCGCTGATGGAGCAGCTGCGCAAGGCCTCCGCCGCTGGCGCTCTATCAAGGGCTGCTGAGGCCTCACCCGTACACTGGGTGTTGCAGCTTTGCTAGTGAAGTAGCACTTTCACCCTAAAAAAGTAAGGAAAAGCAACTCTTTCGTCACCACGCAACTGCGCTTCAACCACCCGTGATCAAAAAATTCGAAGCGCTACGGCCGCGCGACCGTGGCCGCTACGGACTTGCTCAGTCATTCGGTTTGTTGTTCACACATTGAACTTAAATTTCCTGTTCAGTTTATATTTTTTCCAAAAAGCGGCAATTTTCGAGACGCGCTTGAAGTTGGGGGTGCGGCGTCGGGCGCTGCGAACAAGCCGTCATCATCGGGAATGGCGCTCGCTCGAAAAAACCCCGTTCCACTCAATTCTGCTGCGTTTGCACCACAAATTTTTGATGTATCGATTAGCACGGACCCTGACGACGATGCTGTATCGTCAGGTATTGTTTCGAAGCTCAAACTGCGCAACGAGAGCCCAGAACACTCGCCTCTGCATTCAGATTCCTGGTTCCGGTCTGTTTGTACGAACCAAAGCTCCTCATTATAGCCATTACGGTGATGTGGCGCCATCTAACTTGTTCTTCGGAGACTACAGTTTCGGTTTCTGCGTAGAGTGCAGTTTTCTCGTGACACGCGAATTTTTTAAATGCCCTTGAAGCGGAGGGTACAGCGAGGACGCTCCGTGCGTGGCGTCGGGCCGCGCGGACGGCGCGCACTCGAAAAAAACCTTGCTGCGCGCAATTCTACTGCGTCGACTGCAATTATTATCTATGCTACGAGTAGCAGACTCTCTGGTGATGATGTTGCATTGTCGGATTTTGGTTCAGACGCTGTAACTGCGCAAACCGATCCCAGAACGTTGGCCTGATAGTTTCGCTTTCTTTTTCCCGTCCGCTTGAGCGGGCGCATCTGGTTTGTTGTTCAGACGTTTAGTTCCATTTTCGGCCTAGTTCGTTATTTCCCCGCCAGTCGTGCATTTTTGAAGTGCCCTTGGAGCACAGGCTTATTGCGACATAACACGCGGTGAGGATGGCGTTGCGTTGAGGTCGGGCGCTTCGCGCGCTCGGAAGAGTCCCGCTGCACGTGATTCTTCAGCCTCGGCAGCTGATTTTAAAGATGCTCCGAGCAGCAGTGACTCGGACGAAGATGTTATAACGTCGGATTTCGATTTTGCAGCTACATCGCAGCTATAGTTATCGCATACTATATATTGCTATATCGCACATATACTTTGTTGTGTCATATTTTTTAAATCTTTTCGTAAATTAAATAAGTTTTGATTTGTATTTTTTAAACCACACTTACCAAGCTTTCGTTTGGCACATAACATTACACTTCCAATTTTTTTTTGTTGGACTGTAAAAATCGTATCAAGGGCACTCTCAAATCAGCCTTTTCAAGAGGCATAAAGAAAAAAAATTCTAGCTCAAAAACTATTCAAGTTATAATTTTAAAACTTTAATGCCATGTTTCAGAAAGAATTTGAATTGTTTTGTAATTTCTAGAACTTTTTTAATACAAGTGTTTGGAAAGTTATTGTCATATAAACATAAAACTTGTTCTTTTTTATTTTTTGTTGTTTACTGATTTTTTTTTCACAGCATTTCAAACAGAATGTGTGTTCAAATAAATTTCATTATAAAGCGCATTCTATCTCAATCATTATTATGCATTTTATATACTTTCATCTATCACACTTTTTCTAAAAAAAAATTTGTCTGAGACATATAAAAAATGGTCGTTTTCCCGTGGTAACGAAAGAGTTAACTAGAGGCATCTTCACTCACACCACTGGTATGCAGCCCATTGTGAACATTTTCCAGTGCTGCAGGAGTAGAAGCGTAAGTGCCTGAAAAAAAAATCTCGTTTTTTTTCCACTGTCCGAAAGAATTAAAAAAAATTCAAAATTTCAAACTGCAGTCATCTATACTGTATCGGCTCACTACATACTATAAAATTTCGTTCAAAGGAGCTATTCAGGAGTCTGCTAAGTATCTGGAGCCGTGATCTTTGTTCACTGACATCAGTTGCATGTTGGCTACTTCGAATTCCCCCTTCGCATGCATCACGAGAATGAAACTGGTAGCAATTGAGTAATATGAACATGAAGCTGCACAGCAGGCTTGCAGGAAGAGCACATACAAAAGCTTGAGTACGTGCACTTGAACCTCAACATGGTTCGAGTGCAATGACTCACACTGATGCAATCCTTAGCATCGATTGTATAATATGCGTTTTTTCCCAAAGTTTCATAATTTTGTAAAAAAAAAAAATCAAGAAAAAGCGTTTCTCCTTTCTTTTCCGAGCTTTCAAAATTTCCTAAAATTTTACATCTCTATGCAGGAGACAATTCACAGCAAAACGCCAATGCATTCGCAAGCGCCCCATTCATATCCTATACACTGGAGTCCTGTTAAGACGAACTCCATAGCGACAAATTTTCAGATATGATGAAATATGCAAGAACATTTGGCTGGTTTCCCACACATTCAATGTAAAAAAAAAAAAAAAAATCTGCTTGAGATGAACTCTTCTGTGTGGCCATTGGTTAACACAAGTGTTTGCTGTTACCGCGAACCCAACGATTCTGTGTGGTGTAACAGACTTCAAACACAGTGCATACCGCCACCACTACCACTTACTGCCCACTGTGTGCCACCACAGCTCATGCTCAGATTGCCCTGAGGGTGTCAGGCGGTGCCAAGTGTTGGCAGGCACACCTGCCACATCGAGACCTGTGCATGTCCAGTGGCCGCACATGGTTCCAGTGAGGGCACACGTTATGCCTGAAGTCTTTACTACTCATGGAGCGTCTGCACGTCACGCTTGAGATCTGAACCAGAATGAAACGTCACATGACTAACTTTTCGACAGGGCGCCTACAGTATTTTTTTTAGAATATGGTAGCCTCAAAAAAAAAAAACCCCGGAGCTGCCTTTTAATATGAAAGCAAGAGAAAAAAAAATCTCGAGATGGAGTTGCTGTCTGCATAGGTGGCACATGAAAACGAGTTTCAAGCCCAACGGATCACACAGTCAACAAGGCCAAATGTCTGAATTAAAAACTGCAAGGCACTTGTGCCAGCAAGTTCTATGAAAGGCCACCGCACAGTCGTCACAGTAATAACACAGCAACTGTGAAGCATGTGAATCTCACTGGGCACCCTTCCACCACAATTGAGTGCCCTTTGAAGACCACATGGGCCAAGGCTTGAATGCATCACGCCAGGACTATGCGATTCTAAAAGGCTGACTGGCTGCCAAACTCACGCGGATAAAATTCTCACTGGTCAGAAACTTCATGTAACGGCTTTCAGCAGCTAGTCTTAGCATGGCAGAGGTGCCAGTAACAGCTACCATTGTAAAAGTCACAAAGACAAGCTGCACACTGCCAAGCTATGCATTAATGACACTAATGGATAACTTCCAGACTGTATGTTATTTTTTTTATGCCATTTCACAGTTACATTTAAAACACCTGCAAAGAAAGCTATCCGGTTGCATTAACAGCCCCAAGTACTAGCCCTGATACAAATCATTTAATATTCGTGCAGCCCCCCCCCCCTTCACGAGCCCAGAGGAGAAGTGCATGGGCATGAGAACTGCAAGGTAAGAACACCATACAGATAGGCCAGCTTCAGCTACTTTCAACACTAGCAAGTATTAACCTACCTGCGAAGTGGAACTTTTTGTCTTGCTCAAATCCTGTGTCCGGACGTCTGCCCTCCAATTTGCATATTTTCTGCCAAATTTTCCAGGCCCTTCTTGTTAATCGGTCTTCCTGGATGTAAGCACTAGCTTCATCATCATCTTGACTGAAATCCACCTCCTTTTCGCGCAGTTTTTTGATGTTTCTGCACAACTCCTGCAGGGACGAAAAAAAAAAATGCCATAATGACTAACACATAGACACAGAGAGGGCACAACACCTGTGACCATTCAAATAACCACAGGGTCAAATGACTGGAGGAAAACATGAACACTGCAATAGACAGGCTAAGAATGTTGAGGAAGAAGTGGCAAAGCAGGATGAAGACGAAGTGACATGGCAACCTTGGTAAGATAAACGGTTTGTCTCCTTCCACAGCCATTCTTATTTGTCTGAACACTAACGCTGCACCCCGAACAAAAAAGGCGAATCGCCAGCAAGAAAAGGTGAGTGAACTTTTGTGCTGTCAAGTGCTCCAAACCTGCTGTTCACGAACTCTTCGAACCTTTAATTATTTCCATGTGCGCAGCCAATGTTTAAAAGCGTGGGCTTCAGTTTTGGTTTCGCTCTCAGCAAAGATTCTCAATTAACTTTTGCCACAGGAGAGGCACAAAAGTGAGCAAAAAATGGTTTTGTAGCAGCATAAAGCTGGATTTGCAATTGGCACAGCAGTTCCATCAGCAAATATGACAGCTGATCAATGCACTTTGGCCAAGTGCTTATCTGAGGCAAAAAAAAAATAAAAAATTGCTAAAAAAAAATAAAAAATTGTTATAACCAGTGAAAGCATGCAAAACACAAATCAGGTGCCTCGAATGCTCCCAAATGATCACTAAAGAATGGTACCGAATGGGGGGGTTAATGCCCCACAGCTGCACATGAGATGTGAGAGACACTGCAGTAGAGGGCTCAGGATTTGTTCTGGCCACCTGGGGTTCTTTAACAGGCACTAAAATCACACAGCACACAGGCGTTTTTGCACTTCAACATCGAAATGCAGCCGCTGTGGCCAGGATTCGATCACACAACAGTCCTAGTCGATAGGATTCAATATGAGCTGTCATTGAAAAAAAAAAAAAAAGTGCAAGGAAATGTCTTAAAGAGCAGTATTTATATAGAAATCATAGTGGAGGCTAAAAGCAAGACAGCATAAAAGAACCATTTCCAGGAATTGTCGAGAAGAAAATATTGACGGCTGGTGTTCAAGGCAGCCCCCAAGCTTTGCCCGCGCTTTTTTTAGAAACAAGTCCTCTGGCACAGCGATGATCATCTCTAGCTCACCCGACTGGAGTACCATGTCTTTTCGGCAGGAATTTCACAGATAGTTCTCAATTTCTAACACTCTAAACTAACACTATTCTTCAAGACAACACCAGCCTCCTTCTACCAAAAAAACTGCTAAAGGGATACTGAGGAAAAATTTCACTTGGTCTGTATGGATAGATTTGTGCAGTGCAGTGGCAAAGAAAACACCTTTTCCTGAAAACAGAGCTTCATAGGTTAAAAGAGGTCAAAAAAATGAAATACAGGTGCCACCCCCACTGACCGTTTTTGTAGTCAAACTGCAGTGCATTAAGAGTTTCTTATGTGAGATTCCGCGAGGCTAGGCTACACTGCCATTCACTTCCAAACAGTGATCACGGAGTCCTTTTCAAAAAGTCCTGACATCCTGGGTAAGTATCAAGGAGCGGGAAAATCTTTAAAACCAATTTTCTCAGCAACAGGCGTACCTCGTCTTTGGCTGCTGGACAAGCATAGCCACAAAGGGCCACAGAATCAATTTTTAAGACAAAAAATGCTGCATAGACTCGTCCTCACTCAATGGCATCCACCCGAGCGCAGCCATACGGCTACAAAAGGAAAGCTATACAGCTTTCTCAGAAACTTCGTAGTTAAAGAAAAATTCGTCCTGGTCCGGGGTTCGAACCCGGGACCACCGCTACACCGGAGCAGTTGCTCTACCAATTGAGCTAACCGGGACGGCAAGCTTATGGTAGGGCGAGAGCGAATTGATCAATAACTCGAAGTGGGAACAGTGTTGGTCAAATGTTTAGGGGAATCCCCCAAGGTGGAGTAGATTTGTAATAAGGGAGTAATTACTCAATGGCATCCACCCGAGCGCAGCCAAAATTTGTAGCCGTATGGCTGCGCTCGGATGGATGCCATTGAGTAATTACTCCCTTATTACAAATCTACTCCACCTTGGGGGATTCCCCTAAACATTTGACCACCCAGACTCGTCCTTGGTGTTTTCTAACAAATTTTTCCTCAGAAAGGTGCTTTCCACAGTTGTCAACAGCTTATAGCCTTGTCTTTCAACAAGTGGCAATGGGCTCTGGAGGTTCAGGTGCTTCGGATAATTGGTTTTTGAAAGAAATAAGTGAGAAGGCATTGTCATGAATATAAACTAGGCTGCACGAATAAGTTCATTCACATAAGTGCTTTCTGGGCCCCAAAATAAACACTACAGTGCATGAGCAAAGCAAGCGATGAGCAACATCTTCAAACAGGAGGTTTTTCAAGAGAGAAGCAGCCGATTAACTCACTTTTTTCCTCTTTTACTCAACTATCTTCTTCCCAAACACAGTTACTGGACAGAGCAAAAGATGGCACGCGGTGGCTGTGTTAGGCTATAATTTGTGCTGTCTGAGTGCATCTCAATGAGTGCAAGTTAGGTTCTTTGCTTCTGCGTTACGGTGGGCACTGTACACAAACAATTTCTGCTACAACTACACTTTCGTTGCACAGTTTGGTACTGCCCGCACTGATTATTGCGCAAGCTCTCATGATGGTGCGTTCTCAGCCCACGGACGGTCGTCATAGCCTATGCCCCCAGTGGCTGTGCTGGTTGTTGTTACGCCACGCCTGCAAAGTCCAGCCAGGTCCAGAAGGCGACTCAACTCGATTATGAGTAATGTATACTTTGTACCCAACTACAGACTTGCGTTGATTGAATGCCGCTTTTTAAAGGTGCACTAAAGAGAAATCTGAACTTGTCTTTTTATCACGGGAACTCAATCTACACGTTTCGAGCATTCTTAGGAGCTTCTAATTATTGTCCTAGTGGCTGATTTCCATAATTTCAATCAGATTAACCATCCCGGCTCCCGCCTTTTTTTGAACTCACCACAGACGGTAGGAGGAGTCAACTAATGCATGGAGTGCCTTTCAGGCAGTTGCGTGGCAGCTTGGCTTTCGCTTTTATTTTGTTTTTTAGGTTTCCATGAAAAAACAGATCCAGTCAGAGACTACATAGCCGCAGATTAGGCCCACGGGAATAAAAGTACGCGTAGACTATTTGCTTTCGCCGATCGCTACATATCACTACGCCGACGGCAGAGCAGCAAGCCGCCACGGGACTGGCTGAAAGATTGGTTGACTCCTCCTACTGTCTGCGGTGAGTTCAAAAAAAGGCGGGAGCTGGGATGTTTAATCCGATTTGAATCATGGAAATCGGCAGCACAGGACAATAATGCAAAGTTTCTAAGAATGCTCGGAATGTGTGGATAGAGTTCGCACGGTAAAAAGACGAGTTCAGATTCCTCTTTAGTGCACCTTTAAAGCTCCTTCAGAGCATGCTTGCCTGAAACTGTGGCACAGGGCAATCCCCCAGAGCAGAGAGGATATTGAAACCGAGCAGCCATGTCTGTTACTGTTACATCGTCGGCTACTCAGCCCGCGGGCAAGCAGATGCAGACACGGCTGGCAGGAAATGAACGCTTTATTCTAGCAGTGCAGACCAATATGCAGCTTAAGGTGGGAAGGGGGGTTCAGAGGAAGAGAGGTGCATAGACTGCTATCGTCTGAGGCAACAAAATAAACATGAAGACGGGAAAGAGGCATCAGTTCGGCATGTTTCTGAGAAGTCTTTGTACTCGATGCCCAAGTAGATGGATGCAGTCACTATCACAACTGCTGCCACTCTCTGGCCTCCTACCTGAAAATTGCCCATCAAGCTGCGACTAAATGTTTTTGTGCCTAATCTTGTGAACACACGAAATAACATCTCTCAACAAGGCCATTTTCTGTACTAAATTCGTTTGTTACGCAGAAGGACTATTCAGGCTACAGTGAATGATTAATAAATGTAAATTATGCATTTTAATGTCTCGAAGCGACACATAGGGTATATGAGGGAAGCCACTCTTTAATATGCGCTGACATCACACAGCACATGAGTGCCTTTTGCATTTCAACTCCATCGAAACGCAGTCGCAGCAGCTGCCATCCATCCCATGCCCATCCGGCACAGTAGCCGAGCACCCTAACCACTGAGGTATCTCCGGGTTCAAAAGAATGGAGGTCACGATGTCAGCAACCAAAATAACTGGCGTTGCTAATGGCGGTCTGGACCCTTCCTAGTCTATGTATATCACTCTTTACTTTCCAAAGAACCTCCAAGGTAGGCACACTAAATGTAAGATGGCATGGCAACACAGCAAATAATTTCTTCCAGCGATCTCATTGCCTCCAGCAGTTTGCACCCACTGTGCATTTTGGTGCCACAAAACACGGTGGTATGAAAGGCAGAAAATATGCTGGCAACGTTTATAATAAATATGCAGGTACATAATTTCCACGACTTTCGAATAATCGATGGAGCATTTTGAGGCAGAATATTAAGGGCAACGTACTCACTTTAGCAGGCCCACTGCAATTCTTTGGAACCGACATAAGTATTTTATCTTTTCGCATGCATGCCAGACTGGTTTGGTTTGGTTTGGTTTATGGGGTTTAACGTCCCAAAGCGACTAAGGCTATGAGAGACGCCGTAGTGGAGGGCTCCGGAAATTTCGACCACCTGGGGTTCTTTAACGTGCACTGACATCGCACAGTACACGGGCCTCGAATTTCTCCTCCAAAGAAATTCAACCGCCACGGCCGGGATCGAACCCGCGTCTTTTGGGACAGCAGCCGAGCACCATAGCCACTGGGCCTCTTCGATTAACCGCGCTCGGGCAGCCCGCTGGCGGCCCGCAAGTTCGCCTCTGACAGGAAAACGCATCATGATCACGTGGGCTGGCGGCCACCGGAACCAGCCTGCCGGCAATCACGGCGGCAAGCAAGTCGCGGATCACGGAGGGCAGATGCTCTCTCTAGCTTCGCGTTCTGCGTCTCACGCGCGAAAGGTAGGAATCGGCTGCTTGGTATCGAAAACAACGACTCGCAGTTATTGAGGGCTGCGTGCCGCAGACTGCAGAACATGCAGCTGATCAAGCTCGCACTCGTATACATCGGCAACGACAACGCGAGCGTGTGCCTTCGGTGCACTGTGTAAGCTTCAAGCATAGGACGGAAAAACTGCCCGTGCGTTGCTTATCAAACGACAAGCCGTACTCTCGGATTATTGCGTGTTTGCTACAACGCAGTAAGTATATATGACTGGTATGACCGCCGACGATCGACCCTGGTGGACTCTGCTGTGGTCGTTGCGATTTCTACGCTCGTAACCTGCTTCCTGTAAGCTGTAAGCAGAAAATTTTGTTTAGTTTTGTGGGGTTTAACGTCCCAAAGCGACTAAGGCTATGAGAGACGCCGTAGTGAAGGGCTCCGGAAATTTCGACCACCTGGGGTTCTTTAACGTGCACTGACATCGCACAGTACACGGGCCTCTAGAATTTCTCCTCCAAAGAAATTCTAGCCGCCGCGGCCGGGATCGAACCCGCGTCTTTTGGGTCAGCAGCCGAGCACCATAGCCACTGAGCCACCGCGGCGGCGTAAGCAGAAAAGAATCGATATACGTTCGTTCAACTGTAGTCTGTCGGCCGCCGGCTTTTGCTGCAGGCAAGGAACGCATAATCTCGGCAAAAGCGCATATCAGCTTGTTGAACGTCCACCTAGAACAAGCGGGTGCACTGTATAAATTTAGCTGCGTCGTTTCTGTAATAATACAGCTTTATAGCAGAGAACTGGCACTGGAATATGAAAGGCGCTACAATAAAGCCCTGCGTGTCGGCGCCTCACGTCCGCGTGTGATTGCATGACGATCAGCGCTAGAGCTCATTTTTATCTCTTTTTAAAATGAGCCAAACGCGAGGAGGTGCATGCCTAGGGTAATTCTCAGATATTTTGAGCATATGTGGCAGAAGGCCCGAGCATGAAGCTGTACATCAGTTGGCGACGACAGAATCAGCACTTAATTGGTCGGCGCGACAATTATTGCCCGCAGAGATGTCTCGAGCAATGTGCTCGTGAGGGCTTTTAATAAAGGACATGCTTCAGTCAAGCGTTTTTCAAAGCATATCCACTTTTGCACTGCGCCAAACGCAATTAAGACCATACGCTCCCGTATCGCACTCAACCAATACTTCGTAAAACACGTTCAGCACATGCATATATGCGCGCGTCTGAACGCGTACTCGGAACTGGAATCCGGTTGCTCTCGTGAAAGGCCTCGAACACCATCGCAATATCCGCCGGGCGCACGAAATTAACAGCCGAAATATTTTGTGAATCAGAAGTATGCGATCGTAATATGAAGCGAGCAATTGTGCTTGCGAGGTGGTGAGACGATCGAAATATGATCGCGCATACGCACGCAAAACATATCAATAAACACCGATAACTACCGCAAAAGGTGCCATTGCAGGCGACACAGTCGATATGCACCGTGGCCTAGTCGAAACAAGCACCTGCATCGCGCAAAACATCGCATGAAGAACCGCGGTCCTTCTAGTCCTTATAAAAATGGCCGCGCGAGCTTCCCGCTACCGTACACCTCTCTGTCGTCTGCTAGCTGCCCGAGCGCTGCCAGCACAAAATCGTCCTGGCGAGTCTGGCCGCCGGCTGGCAGCCCGAAACCGCCCAGCCAGAGAAAAACGAACGCGTTCCGGGCAGCCACCGGAAGTGGGCGGAGCAACCCGAGAAAATCGAGCGCGCTCGGGCAGCCCGCAAGCAACCCGCGGGCTGCCAGAGGCGGATAATCGAAGAAGCCCACTGAGAGTCTTTCCTTGAGATCATCAGCCACTCAGTATAGTCAGTTTCGGCGTAAAAGGTGAGCTCAGCGGGAGGAACCCCAGGGGCATTTTCGCAAGCTAAAAGTGCACTGCACTAGCTACTAAAACTTCGCAAATGTCCCCACTAAACCGTCCTACTCTAGGTTTCATTTCACTCCCGGTGCTCGCGTATATAATGGCGCATGCGACTGCTACCGAGCACGAGAGCATGGGTCCGATTCCCGGCTTTGGGGCAGTATTTGTGATGCAGGTAAAATTCGGAAACGCCCTTGATATTTCTGCACACATCAAAGAACCCAGTTCACTGAAGTAAACTATACTCTCTGCACTATGGGCCTCATCTCGCCACAGCATCGGCTCATTACATGCTCACGCAATGTTTGAATGTACACATAGGCTTGCTGGCCCAAATGTGGGGACTTCCGTGCTGAGGCACACTATGCTCTCATCAGTTGTGCGGATAAAAAAAAACCTTGCAATGAATGTATTTCAATAACAAGCTCCAAAGAACCACAGGGCTGCGTCCTCACTGCTGTTCCATCCAATCCTGCAGTCCCAGCAAGTAGAGCACGAAGCAGCATAAAATGCCTCGGTGTCAACAGCAGTTTCAATACTTCTCTGCTTTGCCGCACTTAAATAAGCACGCATACATGCCATGGCACTGAACTATCCCGCCGCATTTGCAGTACAGCCCGCTGTAGCTCAGCAGCTTGACAAGCCTACATCACGTGGCACCATCTGTGCGCATTCTGAAGTGCGAGGAGTAGCAAACAAGATCTGGTTGCCTCGTCGGGCAGAGTGTCAACACTAAAATATATTCTTACACTGTGGTATAGAATGAGGACTACTTTCTGGCTATTGTATTTAAAAATGGTTCCAACAAAACACTGAGAAAAATTAACACTTAAGTCAGCACATTAAGGAACGTAAAAAATTGCATAGAAATTTTCCGCTACCAAGCAATACGTGCTGAAAATACAAGCAAATCTTTGCTACACTTGGTCAAATAAAGGAGCCCAACAAAAAAAAGTCTGCGAGTCAGACTGCCATACAAGTGACTGAAGCCATGCTTTGACTTAAGCCGAAAAATTTAACGTCCTACTTTGCGAAATGAGCGCGAGAAAAGCTAATGCCCACAGCACCATTACTTTTTGAAGAACGCAGAAAAAAGAAGCCGAAATCATGATGGGATCGGCTGCATACAGGCTGCTCTGGCTTAAAATGCAACTGTGTCCTGACAGGTTTTCTGACTGGCTCCAGTAGGCACACCATGCTGGAAGTATGTGCACCGGCATTACACAGGCCCACAGTGAAGTCATGCTCAGTGTGGTTGCTACTTTATGGCACAGATCTCTCCACTGCATTACCTTTAATTGCACAATGATGCAATCCAATTGTCCTCTTGGTGCTACAAAGTGCTAGGCATGCAGCATGGCATGTGTTTACCTTAGCCAGTGTGCACAATTCAACGGCCGGTATTTACTAAACTTTAGTTCCTGCATTTTGTGAGAAAGTAAACAAATGTCTCCAACATGTCAGCTTATCAGAGAATTTAGGTCAACAGAGTTCCCCTAAAAATAGTCCACTGTAATTGTTACTGTTCACCGTGACAAAACCTTGTCTACTTGTCTGCATTAGTTGGAGTTTTCAAGGAATGCATGAGGAGCCATTTTGGCCCAACTTCACTACACTGACCTGACCTCGCGACAGCCACGCTACTGGAAGCAGGATGACCTCTGCTGCTTTTAAAAGGAAAGTAATCATAAGTATTAAAAGCATCAGCACCATGTCAAGCGCTGCTACATGGACTGGATAAGGCAGGGAGAGCCTGCAGTTACTGCTGCTGGTCACAAGCACCTCCAGCTACACTGTGCAGTTGGACTGCAGATACTTGGGCCAGAACCCCCAAAGAGCTCGTTGGCCGCGGTTTCAAGAAATGTGGGATATCGAATGCACTAGACGGTACCGAAGATGCGTTTCTATGAGAAAATATCTCTGACAAGGGCCTCTCAGAAGGAAGCACACCCGACGATGACGATCACTAAAGCTCCAACTCCGGACACTTCCAGGCGCCCGCACATATGCCGGAACCGGTCAGCCCATGCACATAGCACGGGACATGAGTAAGCGTGAACACAGCACCCAGATCTGTACCTGCCAGGTATTATTTGGCACCTCTGCTACATGCTCCACACACACATCGTATCCGGTACGCCGGCATAAACCAATCGGAGGATGTTCTGCTTCTGCAACTTCCGAAAAGAATCTTCAAACTGATTGCACTCTTTTACTCACTTCACACACAGGTGAAAACATTTTTCCATTTCTGCTATCCCCAAACTCCACCTCGTTTATATGCAGATCTATACTATGCATGGGTTTTTATGATAAGCATTTACACTAAATCCCACTTTTTAAGCTATGTGGATATTCCTCCCACACTGCACTCCCATTCATACAGCACCAACATCAGCTATCAGCTTTCCATATTTTCCCAATATATAACCAACAGTGAAAAGGCTTCCAAAGTTCATCTCAACACTGGAGGACCTAATTATTGTTATTATGACATTGCGACTTACAGACACTCTAAACACACAAGTTACACTGCAGGTGTTCTCCACAGAAAAAATATTCAGAACAATCTCATCAAGAAATAGACCAGTCATAAATAAAGTGCTCAGTCAACTCACCAAAAGGTAATCTTGTAGCTTTTGAATGTTCCGAATGTCTCGACGTGATAGACTGTTGCACTCCCCTGTACAGCCAACGCCATTCCTCAGTTGTTGATTCTCCATCTGTCTACTGCTACACCTGCAGTTCCTGCCTGCAAGGCCACTCGTACCGGGTTGCCCCTCAAATGAGGCACCCGAAGAGTTGCCTCGCAGTCCTGACGCTTCAGCACCGGTGTTCAACGAAGACCCAGGACACCTGAGTCTTTGTACTGCACCGCTTTGGTTCAAACGTCCAGCCCGCGAGTCACCTTCTGGCCCGGCAGCACTCATCACACAGTCACAGTCGGGCGTCTGCTCCCTCGGCTTTTTCTCACGATGCGCACGCAGTTCGTCTGTAAGTTCTTTCAGGTGCAAGTAGGCTGTCGAGCTGTCCTCCTGAATGCTCCTGGCCATGTAACTCACACTACGCTGGAACCCTTGAGAGGCCAGGAAGTGCAGGTTCGTGTGGCACACCAGGGACTTGAGTCTTTCCAGAATGTACAGGACATCCTCTTGCCTAATGTGTGGCACGCACTGAGCCAAAAACTGCATATTAAAAAAAAAAAACAGTGCAACGAATTACAACCAGCTTTTTTTTTTTACACTGAAAAAAATTCACAAAAAATCCTGCTTAAGGAAATAAATAAGGCATTTTTCAGACTTGACTCCTACAGCTTGTTAATTACTCCAGGTAATGAAGAAATACATCATCAAAAATAGTGTTTTTGCAGCTCAGAATAACACAAGGTAAAAGGCACACTATGAACTATCATAATTTATCTGAAGCTAGGCATTATCAGCTTTCAGAGCACAGGAAAAGTGTACTACCCAAGAAAAACTGCCACCTTGCAAACACCTTCATACTGTCTTTAGAGTGAGCAAATGTTCAAACTTGTTGAAACTATGAAAACAGTATGAAGGCATTAAATTTTTTCAGCCAACCAGCTACTACTTTCTGTACAAAACGGCTAGTACTAACAAATAGGATACTACCCAAATATCTTGCACGAATCACTCAAATGTGCAGAATCCAGGAAGTCGACACTCCCAAGACACTGCGTATCGCACTGCTGTTGAGAGTCGTGTGCACTAGTCAACAATATTTTTTTCTATCTGCAAAGTTAGTTAATTAGTTCAACTAACTAGCTAAATTTTCAAATATTGGCTTTAGAAAATGAAAAGCGTCAATACAAAAATTTTACGTCACCTTGAAAAATAGCCGGCTGAAGTGTTTGCAACAAGGTACCGTCTACGCAGCTTTTTTCTTTTTTTTCCTGCAAAATTCAAAATCTACCACTTTACAGCAGTTCTACTTGAGCACCCCAAGACGCGCTGTCAGTGAAAAAAAATTCGCTTCTTTTCGGAGCACTGTCTCTGGCTGGGCTCTGCAATTACACTGGGTGTGGGACATGAGATATGCGTAGTTTTTCTCACTGAAATCCCATCTGGGGTGCTCAAGTAGCACTGCTGTGAAGTGGTAGACTTTGAATAATGTGCGCTTTCTTTTATAGCCGGTAAAAAAAAGCTATGTAAATGGTACCTAGTTGCAAACATTTCAGCCGGCTGTTTTCCAAGATGATCTAGCCCTTCCGAAATGACTTTTTTTCCCAAAGCCAATATTTAAAAAGTTAGCAGTAGACTCTCAAGAGCACTGAGTCCGTTTCACTTGCCTACGACACTCCATCTTTCATAAAACTTGGTTATGTTTAGCTCAGCACCTGGTGTAATGTGTAATGGAAAAGAGACTGATTCTTTTGAAGAAAGAGGACATAAGCAAATGTGGTTAAAGCAATACAATTATGCTCTTGGCTTAGACAGGGGGTATATCTGCAGTAACAAATTTCAGGACTGGTAAATTCAGAGCATCTCAATTGCATACCAGCAGTTATCAATTTCTTGAGCATGAAAGGGTACCATAGCATCAAAGTCTTCCTGCAAACATTTCACTAATGCATTTCACATTAACATAGCAACAACGAGCCAAAAATCACCCTTTCCCACTTTGAAGGCTTTCCCCTCTCCTCTTGCTATTTGCAGCACAGAAGCTACAGTCCTCAGTTATTTAAAAATTTTAAATTTTTATTCAAGTTGAATTCAATAATTCATTCAATTCATTTCAATTTAAATTTACATAAATATTTAAAGCACTCCTGCCTGATGCCACTGTAGCATGCTTTACTTTAGTCCTTTTAGAGGACAGCATACACTCTGATACCCTCAGAATGGTTTCTGCACCTTGCACCAGAAGAATGCAGCTTCATGGCATTTAGGGCTAGCACCAAATAGACATCAAATCCATAAAGCTGTTCATAACTGGCCACAGAACCAACCCCAGTAGGCAACAAAGCGTTCTTGCAGATGAATGTGGTCCTTGATCACAGAGTGCCAGTTCTACTACACCCCTCCCCCCCCCCCCCCACAAGTCAATGTAGACTTGTGGATCCACTGGATACAGAGGCATTTCTATTCAGCCTCAGAGCCAATTCTTTAGCCCATCCCACAGCATCCCAAAAGACAATGAAACTCCTATACTGAAAAGGTCTACTCAAAGAAGATTCGTACATTAAAAACTGGCTACATTCAATGCACATACAACACTGCAGAAAAATGAGTTGTGAGCATAAATGTGATGTTCACTAGAGGCCAGCCTCTAATGCACATCACATTCCAGAACCCTTTTCTTTGTTTCCAGAACTGATTTTGCAGCTCCCCTAGCCCACCCTCATTCTCCACTTATGCCTGCAGTCAGTTCTTTATAATTTGCATCACCACCCCGTAGACCACAGACACCACTGTTATGGGACGGTAGCTGTTTATATCACTGTTATGGGACGATAGTTGTCTATGTCAGCTTTGCTCGTTTTGTCGCCATTAATCGGGCCTTTCCCATCCATTATCATTTCGCTCACTGTGTGCTGAGATTTTGGTCCCAGTTACTATATTTATATAATCTGAATACCACCTGGTCCTGTCAGAGTGTTACTAGAAACCTTCTCTGCCCTTTCCGGTCCACCCAGTTAGTGTCGGCTGGCTGGGTAGCATATTCCGCGGCCCACTGTGCGAGTTTGAGGATGCAATTCTTGAGGTGCCTATTATGTTTCTGTTCCTTCCATCGTTTGGTGAGGCTGCGGAGGGCCTCCCAAAGGTGAAAGAGGTGGTTGTCCATGTCCATTTGTGTTTCCGTGAGCTGCGTCTGCTTTTTGTGTTGTGTGTGGACATGAGCGACTTGGACCAGGCGTCGTATCCCGACTGGAGGGGGTCCATGATAGGTAGAGAGGTGCAGAAAGTCCTCCAGTCCGGGACACGAGCTTGTGTGAGTGGGCATTTCAGGAGACGCATGTAAATGGTTTTGTTGATTATACAGTGATCACGACCTGTATTCAGCTAGTCCGCATGGCTTATGTTGTGTGTAAATGTGAGGTCTGGGCAAGTGTCTCGTCGAAACGAATTGCCGGCACGTGGTTGGCTTGGCAGGGTCAGTGTGGAGGGTGAGTCCAAGTGTGGACAGAAGTTCCACAAGCTTCCTCCCATGCGTGTCTTCCTGGGGTTACCCCCAGAGCCTGCTCGGGGCATTGAAGTCGCCGACGATCAGGAGGGGATCCCTTCCCGCCACCTGCACAGCTTGTGTGAAAATTTCACTGAGCATGACGTTCTTAAAGGGGGAAGAGGGTCTTAGAAATAAATTTTTATTAATGAAGTCACAACCACAAAATGTGCAGAGAATATGTATTTTTGCATGCTGATTCCAAATATGCAATTTAATTTTATGTACAACAAGTCCTTGTGCACTTATGCAGTATGTTATATAACTTTTGCCGAGGGTTTGAAAGAAATTCTACTGCAGGGAACTTGTTAAATTTCATGCCATTGGTTTTTCTTTACATCAAGCTATGCAATAAGGGTAAAATTATTATCCTGAATGTTACATAAGGTGAGTTAGGATTTTTATATTATAAGTTTCTTCCCACTTGTGAAGTGGCAAATTCAAAACACTGTAACTCAACTTCTATGATAGGCAGGATAATAATTTTGCTTTCATTGCACAGTTTGATGTCAAGACAAGCCAATGGCATGCGTCCTAGCAAGTTTACTGCAGCAAAATTTATCGAAAGCTCTCGGCAAAAAGTAACACAACATATTATATAAGTGCAAAAGAACTTGTTTTACATAAAATTAACTTACATATTTAGAATCAGCACGCAAAAATACTGCACAGTATACTGCTCGTGAACAAGTACACACGTCTGCGGGTTGTGTTGAAATGTAGTGTAGTTTGAGAGTTTGGCATCACCGCTAGGTTCCTGAAGGGCGACCACGGTGACGAGGAACTCGAGGGTCTCAAGGTAGAGGCGGAGATGAGCCCGCTTCTTGCGGTTCTTGAGACCTCTGCAGTTCCACTGTGTTAGTGTAAGCGGCTCAGTTCTTGCTCGCGAATTAGGGGTGGGGGCGTCAGAGACGAAGGGTGGGGTTACGTTGTTAAGACTCCCCAGTCCGCTAGTGCCTGGCGCAGACGTGCAGGAGTCTTCCGAAAAGTCTGACTCATCGGGAATGACTCTGTTGAATTTTGAGGGGCAGTTAGCATCCCTCATGGGCCCTACGCATTGAAGGACGCGCGGATTGTCTTGTATCCATTTTTGGATAATGTGAGTTACGGCTTGTGTTACCAGTGCGATGACACTCTTCATCTGACACACAATGGTATTGTGGATAATTTTGGGGAGGTCAGCCAATTGTGTTTCAATCGCGGTCATCCGGGTCTCCAAGGCTGCGGCGCGACTCTCCACAGGAGTAGGAATCTCCCTGTCTGTTATGTTTTCTTCCTCGTCGCTCGACACGGGAGGAATAGGGAATTGGGCTTTGAGCGAGTTAAGCCTAAGCTCACTCAAAGCTAGTTTGTCAAAGGTAAATGTTTGTCTAGTTCGTCAAAGCTAGATGTCTGGATGCACCACGTGGCGCCTGTTCCGCGCTCTCATCGATCTAACACAAACATCCACGGAAACCCAATGCCACATAGGGCCTTGCACAACTTTACAGGAACGACAACACGGCTAGCACACACGCTCAGGGACAGAGACCTATGCACCACCAAGGACCCCCGCCAACCGCATACTCGTATGCAAGCAAAAAGAACACGGAGCTGAACACCCCACCCCGTTCCAGTTCCACGACCTCCGGGTGGCCTTGAGCAAGATGAAGCGCGGCACTGCACCCGGGCACAACAGGGTTACAGTCAAGCTCTTGGCCAACCTTCCTAACGTAGCCAACGCTGCGCTCCTCAAATACATCAATAGCATTTGGGATGGAGAGACTCCTCTCCCACTCAACTGGAAGCCAGCTCTCTCAACATTCATCCCGAAGGCCGGCAAACCTATTGATGTGGAGAACCTTCGCCCTATCTCCCTCACGTCTTGCGTCGACAAGCTGATGGAGATGATGGTGCAACACTCTCCAATTTTCTTCTTGAAACACACCACATCTTCGCGGACACCATGTTCGGTTTCCGCCCTCACAAGTCAGCACAGGATATACTTCTGCAGCTCCACCGCGACATCTTAGATCCTGTCGAATGTCTCCACAACGACAAGGTGGTCCTGGCATTGGATCTTAAAGGCGCATTCAACAACGTCAATCGCTAAGTAATCCTGGACCACCTCAGTCACACCAACTGTAGCCACATAACGTTCCATTACGTAAAACAATTTCTTACAGACCGTCAAGCCTATATACGCATACAAGATGAGGAACACGGGCCATACACCATCGGCTCGAGGGGAACACCTCGAGGCGCGGTCCTGTCTCCCTCCCCTTCAATTTGGCAATGCTTCACCTTCCCTCCAAATTGTCTTCTCTGCCCGGGATACATCACGCCCTTTACACAGATGATATTACAAAGGTAACCTGTGCCATATGGAATCCTGCCTGCAAGCAGCGGCGACCCCCAGTCGACGAATATGCGACCTACTGCGGACTCCAGTGCGGCCCAGCTAAATCTGGATTTGTGCACATACGTCCCTCCCCTCTGTAAAAAAACTCCATTTCACATCAGTCTCCCCACGGGACCAATCCGGGAGGCCAAGGAGATCCGTGTCCTTGGCCTCTTCATACACCACCCTGGCCAAACTTCGCACAGTGGGAGACCAGGTGGGCCGCATGGTCCGCCAGGTCTCCAACAAGCGGAGTAGATTACGAAGCAAAGCTTGCCCATGCTTTCTTAACAAGCAGAATCCTCTACTCGACCCCCTACTTGCACCTGCGCAAACACGATGATACCAACCAACTGGAGGTCATCCCCCAGGAAGTCATCAAGCGGGCTCTCGACCTCCCAGTCGCCACGTCCAACCAGAGACTTCTGGCCTCAGGCGTGGGGAACACCTTCCGGGAGCTTCGAGAAGCTCACTTAGTCAACCAATGCACACGTCTTGCACAGACCACGTTCGGTCGCCGCCTCTTGGAATGGCTACACATCAAGCACAACTATCACATTGAGGAAAGGGAGAGAGCGCCAGAACCCTGGAAGGGATCAGGGTATGATCCCTTCCCCGCAACGTGTCCAGAGAAGACCATAGCGGTCGTCGCAAGGCACACGCCAAAGATTTGGCGGGATACTATGTCACCAACAACACGTATATTACATGAATATTGCCGACCCACACCACGGGGGGTGGTACACGGCTGCAGTCGTACACATTAAAAACACATTTAACGGGGCCACTTTCAAAGCCTACAGCGCAACACACGCTGAAGAGATTGCCATTGCTCTGGCTCTCACTAATCCCAAGTCGAAACACAACACCGACTCACAAGGGGCCTGTCGAAACTATGAGCTGGGATGGGCTCCCCAATTTGCCCTGTGCATACTACAATCCAGCTGCCGATTGAAGCTCCAACTCCCTGTAACCTGATTTTGGCCCCTCGTCACCAGGCACTCCAGGGAAACGAACAAGCCAATCAGGCCACCCGCACACTCTCTCCCCGGGCTATCTCCTTGTTCTTGGAAGCCTACTCCCACCTGGCCCTTACACTCAAACATATCACCGATTACTGCAAGGAGGAGCACCGACGCTACCCAGCCCCTTGTAAGAGACTGGATAGCGCTAACGAGCACTTCATCAAAATTCTCACTAACACTGAACTGCGCCCGGCAACCTTTGATGGCACGTGCCAGTTCTGTGGGGACGTGGCTGACACCTTCCACATGGTTCATTTATCCCCCTACAACCCCACCACAGAGGACTGGGAGGCGGCCCTTCTCGACTGCCAAGACCTTAAGACCCAAAAGGCCTTGGTTCAATGAACGCGGGCGGTGTTACCTGCCAATGGGGCCCCGGAGTAAGGGCTCCACCTCCTCATCCCACCAAATCTTGGGATTACATCTTCTTTTCCCTTTTGGCCTCACCCGTGCCTTAGCCAGCTCTAGCTCAAGCAGTCGAGTTAATTTTGTGTAAATCCATTCTGCTTTGTTAACCTCAGAAATTACTTTCTCAGACCCCATCTGATTGTTCATCTAGCCTTGGTCCTACATTGGTTTCTCTTCTGAAAATCAGCTAGATACGTTTGTGCTCACTACCTAGACTTCTGGAACCATGTTCATCCATGCTCACTACCCCTAGCCTATTATACATCCTGTGTGACACAAGTGCATAACCTAGCGTCAAGCGCAGACTCCCTGCCTCCCATGTTATGAGCCCTTCATACTTCTTGGTACCATTACATACAACTAAATCATGCCTGTCACACATATCCAGCAGCATGCTTCCTGTCGAATCTGTGTACCCATGCAGGTATTCTATGTGTGCATTCATGTCGCCTAGTATAATTATCTCGCCCTCCTAGGTCATCAGTGTCGCTGGTGATACATTCTACCATTTTTCTGTTTTCCTCTTTGGCATTAGCTCCTGTCCACAGGTATACAAAACCAAGGAGTGTTTGCTCTCCTGCCACTTTTCCTTTTAGCCATAAATGTTCCTTGCATTCCTGTTTGACCCTTTGCCAAATCCATTTTAGTCCAAGGACCCAATGTGAAACGCCACCTGCTAGAGGACACTCGCACTATGAGCTGCGGCGCACCACAAAGGCGATTTTCGTTTGTACACGTAACCTATTCTAACACCAGTTCCCAGACCTTTGTCCACCTTTAAAGCCAAGCACTAACAGCAATAACTATACCATACCCCAACCCCTGCCCCATCGGTGCACCTGTGCCCCGGCCCAACAGAACCATGTAGCCACAGATAACAGGTTATCAAGAGCCTAGATTCCCCATATGTGTCTCATGGTTCAGCCAATCAGGACAGCAAGTGAACCCAGGAGTTTTCAGTAATGACATACTACAACATCAACGCTGTTTGCTACAGTGAAAGTGCCTCCGACATCTATAGCTGCCAAAAAAATAAAGAACTGCCAGCCACCTTTCAAAGCATCCCTCTCTGTGCAAGAGTAAGAGGAGCTTTGTAAAGTGCAAGCAATGTCGTTCACGGAGAGAGGGCAACTACCAGATTTTCTGCCATTGCACAGGCAGAAAAGCGACAGCCGCACTGCACCCACAAGATACTAAGATAGTGCAGTCCACACCTAAGCCTGTCTGAATCACGTGTTCACACATGGCACATTCTCACGAGTGCCCATTCCCTGGCCCCTATTGTCGTCATAGCTGTCGTGGCCCATAAATACCAACAGAGCATTCTCCTGGGCCAGCACATGAATGTGACAGCCTTCTGTTGTGGTTAATCACTGAATGTTAATTCCGTACTGCAACTCATGATGAGCAACTGCACAAATACTGCCGGGCTGGATTCAAATGCAAACAGCCCTACGCATTACTGCTCAAGTGCAAAATGAAAGATCAGTGTGAAAACAGTCGTACTTCACAGAATCCTCAACAATAAAACATGAATCACACTAGTTTCTCTTTATGACTGGAAATACAAAGGTGAAAAATTGTGCTCTATTCGAAGCTCATGCTTACATTTGATGCTGGCCTGACAGTACTCCCTTGAACAACAAAGAAATGGTTATTTTTCAAGATACAGTCTCTGCAAGGCAAAACATGATTATGACATACCTCACACATAACCTTGTTGGACTCTTCCGTCCTTTCTGTCAGCACAGGTGAAACCTTGTATTCAGCCCTGTTGAAAGTGTGCCCCTAGTATTGAAGAAATGGAAGAAGAAAATTACACCAAGGACACTCAGCATGAGGAACAGATTTTCTCGTTTCTGCCAGAACAATTTTCGGCTTGTCACAGAATTGCAAGGAACTAATAAAAAGCTTTGCAAGAGCAGAAGGTCCAAGAAATAACAAAAGCATTAATTTACAGCTATTGACAGCCACGAAAGAACATCAGGCTATCCAATACAGAATAATGAAGAAGCACAGAGTGATTAAATGTGAACTTTACCCAAATGACAAATTCATCACAGCCCTCACTGAAATGCACACAACCTAATGAACCAGAAGTTAGAGAGATTAAAAATATTTAAAATAGGCAGATTCTAACTAACTAAGGGGTGATCCTCTCAATGGGAGGATGCAAAGGTTTATGCAAAGGTTTATACTGAAAAGCAATGCTACCTTTGCACTGACGAGCAAAACAGCTGCTCCCCTCACAGCACGGCAGCACAATTTTTGCATGTAAAATGCAAAAAAAAAAGACGAAGCAATAGTCTTGAAGGCACGAACCTGTACTGCAATCGCATTATTCAACACGATTACTTTTTTTGAGGTGGCACTACATTTGTGGTGCAATCTCAAATTTCACCTGCTATCTCACAGATACTGCATACACTTATCACTGCTCACAGCAATGGGATACACAAAACTGAATGTGTCCACTGCCCACAATTTTTTTCGTAAAATTGCTTTGGAGCATTTCTATTGCAGCCATTGTGGGATCAAGCACTTTGGATGCCAAGCTTCCCATTGTGCTGAAAAAATTGACATTGTTAAAAATCAGCTGCTGGTTCCTTCAAAGAAACATGGCCATGCTCTCCAAAGCAGACTACACACTAGGAGGGAAAAGCTAACGCTAGTTTGTATAAGAGGATCCAAATTGTTCTCATCACCACTAGGCTGAAGAAAAGCTTAGCCGACAGCATATCACCAATTTAACGCTGGCCGTCAACCAAACAACAAAAGTGAACATGGTCGAGAGATGAAGCTTGGCTGGGTAGCCTCCTCAGCCGTTTTCAATTCTTTGTTTTGCCAGCCTCAGTGGGGGCTTTTTTCAGGTGACTGAAATCAGTTGACAAACTGCAAAATCTTGCCGCAGCTGTGGATCCCCAAAGGTCATGCAGTGCACCTGAATAGCACAGTAGCCACCACCATACTTTCACCTTCTCAAGGCAGTACCTGGACTTTCAACTAACATGCACTTTGCTGACTGCCTTGGGTGAGACTTAAGACACAATGTTGATGACGATAAGTTCTAAGGGCAGAAGGGAACTGTAGCCACAAAGTATTTTAGTGCATTCTTATAGTGGCCATCCCCCGCATATTTAGCCACTGTGGCGCAGACCACTGCGCCAGGAATGGTAGGAAGACTGCCAGGGATCTATGAATGACCAATGCCGCATATATGAACATTAACCCATTAGCGCTATCCGAACAACTGCCGCGCGTGAACAATGGATCTGGACGCTGGAACCGAAGTGAAAACCGAACTGCTAGCGCACCTAATTCGCATTTAGCCCTACCCCACAAATCAACCATGATTTTTTTCTGTCTACACAAGGTGGGGTTACAGACCCATTTTCCAAGCATTTAACCTCAGGGAAGCTTAGCACCAAGTGAGGGGAAAGCTTGTAACCATCATGTCACCAGTGGGTACATGGTGGCACTGGGGATCAAACCCCACACTTCCCGCACACGAGGCAGATGCTCAAACAACTGGGCCACCACTGTGGTTATAGAGAGGCAACGTTGATGCTTCATGGTTCACACTGCTACCTGTTTACTGGAACTGTAGCCACCAGTGACAAGCAATGCACTGACTTGCATCTGGAGCAAGGATTTCACAAGTCACAACCAGTACACCAGCATGTGTCCTAGTTCGAATTAC
This sequence comes from Amblyomma mixtum, assembly GCF_055824585.1. NCBI lineage: Eukaryota > Metazoa > Arthropoda > Arachnida > Ixodida > Ixodidae > Amblyomma > Amblyomma mixtum. Next base: position 275,100,214 of record NC_143014.1, on the reverse strand, counting down.
AAGAGGTTTTCGCTATTCGAATACACAGGGATTTGACGGTACATGGGCTTCAACTCACACTACCCGTGTGTCACAATTTAGACATTTACTGCTACAGCTCAGTAGCAACAGTGTTTGTCTGCAGAGAAAAGCTTTGCAAGTCTAATCCCAGCATAGTGACTATTTCTCAATAAAGGCGAAATCAGAGATATCAGTCTACGTTAAAGTACCCAGATAGTCAAAATTAATCCACAGCCCTCTACTACAGCATGCATCTTGGCCAACAGAGTTCGTTTGTTCATTAATATTTATTTATTTACTCCTTTACTTATTTATTTATTTATTTATAGATACTGCAATCTAGTATGAGATCATAGCAGGGTGGGTATACATCAAATATAAAAGCATAGAAAAACAAATTCATAACATTTGCAGGCATTTTTCAAACATTACTAAAGCATTCTGGATAACGATCTCGTTATTTAGGTTATTCCAGCCTGTAATTGTCCTCGAAAAAAAGGAATATTTAAAAGTTATTTCGTGCGTTCAAAGGCGTTATGCCTTTGTCTCGTGTTATAACCTGAGGAGTAAGTAAAAAATTGGGAAGTATTAAATTCACAGTCACTGAGGGTAATCCACACTCTGTTTCAAGAGCTGGCTGACAGATGTACGGCAGTATAAATTGTAAAGAAACCTAACTACCTTATGCTGTATTCGTTCTAGTTTGTTAACGTTGGTTAAGGTGAAAGGGTCTCAGATAATTACGGCATATTCCAACAACAGGCGGATAAGGGAATTGTACGCTAAAAGACGAACACTAGACGTGGAAGATTTTAGTGAGTGCAAAAAAAAAAAAACAGCTTACGGAAGGAATTGGCTAAACAGTATCTATGTGTTTGAAATGAAAAGTAAATTAAAAGTCTAATAATTATAGTTCATCCTGTTCAAGTAATCATGATTCCACTGCACAGAGCACTGCATATACATGCAGTGTCAAACACTACCATGAAGGCACTGTATCCAATCCATATCACGAGAGCTCAATGAAGCTACTGCTGCAAACTGCAAGCACAGTAAGCTGCGGGCATGAGACATCACACATGACCAGCACTTCAATTTCACTTCAGTCTACATAAGTGGCCCTTCCACTACATTAAAGGAACAACATTATACGCTGATAACACTTTGTATAACATGGCAGGCAAAGTCACACCACCATATCCTACATGTTCCCAAGTTGATGTTTTAAAAATAGGTTACTTATCTCCTAGCCTGCCACTAGCAGCACTGTATCACAGCAGCACAGATATACTCTCATATTATCTTTGCAGAGCAAATGGTTAAACAAGTTCATGCCCTGTCAAGAAGCAATAAAAAATAAGCACAAAATGACACCAACAAGGTAGTCAACAAAACTGGTGCTTGACACACGACTATTTTTACTAAAAATAATTCTATATATATATAGTTTGGTTTATGGGGTTTAACGTCCCAAAGCGACTAAGGCTATGAGAGATGCCGTAGTGGAGGGCTCCGGAAATTTCAACCACCTGGGGTTATTTAACATATATATATATATATATATATATATATATATATATATATATATATACATATATATATATATATCAAATTGATTTCTTGGCAGCTGATTGATCAGTATAAGATAAAATCACCAGAAATTGAAAAACATAACAGGATTTAATCCACAATGTTTCGGCTGGAGGACCAGCCTTTTTCGAGTGGTCCTCCTGGTCCTCCAGCCGAAACGTCGTGAATTAAATCCTGTTATGTTTTTCAATTTCTGGAGATTTTATACACACACACACACATACACGCGCACGCACGCACACACACATGCACGCACACATATACATATATATACACATACATACACCAAACCCAAACATTCGTGTGAACACAAATGATGGTCCATGGTAAACAAGACATCTAGACCAACACGTCTCACTGCAGCCAGCCAGTCACATGAAATTCTCTTGTTCAGAACTTAACAGCAGACTTACTTGTATGCTGTGCAATGTTAGTGTATGTTAAAAAACACCTGGTGGTCTAAGGTAACCTGGAGCCCTCCACTATGGCGTCCCTCATAGCCTGAGTTGCTTCGAGACGTTAAAACCCCACAATCCAATGCATTTGTCCAATGCAACCAACTCCTTCAGATGTGGTACACCTAGAGCAATTCATATACAACAGCATTTCAGCTTTCTTCAAATACTTCAACCATGCCAAGTCTTGAATAATAAGCACGCCAGTGCAACACATACCCCAATGTTAAGATTTTTTCTTGATATACAAAATATGTACACATGCTTGTAAGGAGGCCATGCTCAGGTAAGGCTGCTCCCTCAACAGGGCACCCGAAATGTTTGTTTTCAAAAAATCAACGATTAATTATTCTATTTCACGTGTATATAATTTTCCTCGCACAGCACATCCCGTGGGGAGCTACCAATAGCACAATGACCTAAAGAAAGCAGAAATAATATCCTCAACACTTTTGGCAGTGAATCAAATGAAAACGCAAGTAACTTTAGATCCACCTTGTACCGACGTCCCTGGGTCTCGTGCACAAAGCACGGTTTTGAATGGTCACCCAAGCTATTTGTCATACAGCATCAATATGATCGCTCTATGCACATGCCTCAACCTTAATTTTTATTCAGAACAACTTAGGCTGAAGCAACGTCTGACAGTAAAGTGCCCTATGAGAATGTAGATTAGTTTATTTCTCTATATATAAATGATGGGACAAGCTGGTGCTAATTCATCTCAAAATACAGGTCACCTCAAAGTATGCATGACCTGGGTTCCACTGTGATCATAAAACATGGAGCTTTCTTGTAAGGGCCACCTTCCTGAACCCCCCGCAACAAAATTAAAAAAAAAAATAAATGCTGCCCTTAGAGGTGTATAAGGCAGCTTTTCAAAAAAAAAAAATAGCTGTCAGTCGAGCACTGGCCCTGTAACCTCTATTGTCTGCGCCTTCCTATACTTGTTTCTCAATCATTTCATGATTGACAAGTGCCATAGCATGTCAAAACAGTCTGAAAAGTATCACCGAACGTTCCTACCACTGGCAGAAATAAACTCACAGATGAGAATAAAACAAGTATCAGGTGCCTGTAAACATCCCAGTTGTTTTGTCATAATCACTGCTAAGGAAAGAAGCACAATCAGCACTGTTTAGGGTAATGAAAAGACCTAATCAACACAGCTTGAGTGCACTGCAAAGGCAGTGAATGAAAGCAGAAGGTGGCCCAAGAATACTCTCAGTAAATGACACATCTAGTATATGCATAACACCTCTCCTCTCAACAGCATGCCAATATCAGGTATGTGGGGTTCAAGTTCGAAAGCTGTACATGGGTTACAAGAGAGGCTGTAGTGGAGGGCTCCAGAATAATTTAGACCACCCGCAGTTCATTAACACACACTGACACTGCACAATGCACTAACGTCATTGCATTTCACCTACATCAAAATGCAGCTGCCACAGTAGAGTTTCAATTCCATGCCTTTGGGCTCAAAAGCTGAGAGTAATAGCTACCAAGCTACTGCAGCGGGCCCAAGCAGCAATCAGTGTGCTAGTCCAGGAAATGGTGTTAAAGAGACCGAACATTGAATGGCAAGCACCTCATTTTTTTCGCCACAACGAAAAGCTTGCTGTCTAAGGTACTGGATTCCGCAACAGTTTTGTTGGAAACTCTGCAGATCTTTAGCGAAAACTTTTCAATCAGTGTATGCGCCCGATTTTATGTATCCCGATGCTGAAAACCACAATCAGCAAGCGCGATGGCATGTTGGCAAAAGTGCTGCAGCAAAAACAATATAAACCTCACCCTCAAGACAGTAATAAGACATTTTACATACATAATAGCGTCTATTTTAGTTTCCGCACCCAATGCTGTTACTGCACAATGATGTACTCCCTGTCGAGTAAAGTGTTAGTGGACCGTGGCTGCCATTCTATCTAAGAAATGCAAAACTATGGCGCGATCTAGCGGCAGAAGCTAATAGCACATGGTCAACGATGCGAGGGGAGCATTGCTTTTCATAAAAGGGCACATTGGAGAGAGTGCAAACTTTAATAGAACAGGAAAAGCACCCCTGAAAGAAAAAAAAAACACTGCACTTAAAGGAAATCAGAGATATTTTACAGAATTACGATCACGTGGTGGGATGCACCGATCATGGTGAGTTTCACCACAAGATGAGTTTTTATGCGATTTTCAATGGCAAATTAAAATTATAAATCATTGTTTCTTCGATACTGCTGCACTCAATTCTTACAATATGAGGCACAATCTTTTCATTTCCGCCATAATCTCGTGACACGCTTTGGTCAGTGGTTGGTCCCTTTAAAAAGACTGACAACTGATCTTTCGAAGACCTCTTTTTTTTTTAAATGCAATAGAAACCTTACTTCCGAATGTTTCCAATCTCAGAGCAGACACATTAGGAAGTGCATAAAATGCATTTGAGAATTTTTTACCAATGAGTGCAATCGATTCTATGCATCTTGGTGAAGGAAAAATTTACTAGCTCTGCAACGACCATATGCCACCTAGTGACAAACTAACGTATGGAATCCACTGCTAAAAGTCAATCTTTCACCAAACAATGCAACAGTAATCTGGCCCCCAACTGCTGCTGGGGCTTAACAAAACAAACAAATTCAAAGCTCCCACCCTTGCACACAACCACAGGAGCACTACTTCACTGTTAATAAGTACACACATGCACACCTTTTTCACGCATGCAAGCACACAATGCACTGACGCATGCCGCCATGTTACGAGAGATGCTGCTGTCCTACTCACAAAAGCAATGGCAGAACTACATTCCACCATTAACTTTCCTGATACATTGGAAGATCCACTAAAGAGGGCATAATGCTATAAAATTCCCTCTAAAGAAGAAAAAAAATTAGGCCTTCAACAACAGCCGAGTTATACGGGCCAATATGTAGTCCCATGATGAGCTACACCATTAATACCAAATTTTACTGCAAAATGTCGCTTCCTCTCATTTCACACAACTTTCCGTGCTGAATTAAAATTGGAATGCCTTCTTTAACCGGTAATACCAAGTTGAATTTTGTAAATTTAATGCAAGATCGCACTTTACCCACAATCACGTACATATTACGCTTCTGTCAATCAGCCCTTTAATGCTGTCAGGCATGTCGAGACAAGAAAGCGCTCTCCATAACTGCACTTCAGTGCTCAGTGAGCTCAATCATACACACAAAGCCACATCTGCAAAACTGCAAACCAAATATCCCATTCTTAAACTTTCTACCTTTTCTCACTTCTGGTTTTCCTTCTTGACTTGACTCAGAAAAGTTGCTAAGCCAGAATTGCACAATAAAAAAGAGAAACTTAAGCTTTCAACAGCGCAATTTGCGATTCAAGGTTTTGGTCCAACAAGGTTTCTCAATCCTTAACAGAAAAGAATACTTCGTACTTATTTACTGTTTATGTTAAAAGGCTGGTGGCATAAACTGTAAAAAAAAAAAAAAGTACAAAGGAACAGGTTGGCACATGAGCTTCTGAAGTGAGCAGCACAAAAATATGACATAAGTGCACAGCATGATGCACTGATTCACAATCAGGATAAAACAGATTATATATCATGAAATATAGCCAGTCAAAAGAAAATGGTACAAAACAAAATGTCCCTCTAGTATAGGTTTATTGGTTTGGCTTATGGGGTTCAACGTCCCAAAGCGACTCAGGCTATGAGGGTTGCAGGGAGCAGGGAGTGCAGGCGAATCGAACGGACCTAAACCTCCAGCATAGAACTACAGGCATATTTTACCACCCTAACACATAAAAGTTAGCCACAAGCTAATGTTGCCACTTCTGAAAACCATAAACGGCAAAAGTTCATTTCCACTTATAAAAAGAGAACGGGTGTTTCTTAACAGCATGGACCTTTTTATGATATTTCATTCAAAGTGAGTGATTAGTTTGTCGATGCATTCAATGGCAATAGAGCCAAATCCCACTTGAACAAAATTCATGGGACTTGTGAAAAATTTCGTTGAAGCGGAAGCTTCGTTGTGAATTTAGGCCAGAACAAGATTGGACTGGATAGCTCTTGAACAGCGTTTATTTTCCCGAAATCTAACAGCGAGATGTTTCGAAATCAGTGCTGTGGCAAGATTTACTTGGTCAAAAACTGAAAGCTGCCTTGCACCAACGAATGCAGTCCGTAAGCACGGAGTTAGAGCCGTCAGCAAAACCGTCACAAGCAGCCATGTGGCACACCGTATCTTTATGCGCATATGTCTGCACATTAATTCTGACTCGGTAAAGCAGAAAGTTGGGCTAGTTGGTATCGATCCATCTAAAAAAGGCACACAGAAAAACATGCAAAACACAGAAAGAACTCCTCCCTGATTCTGACTTCTAATTCTGACTCCGCAGTGAATGTCCGCTACGCTTTTGAAGGTTTAAGCTGTCTTCAGCAGAAGTTTTTGGTGAAATCTAACGATATATGAGTATATGTGGGTGTGCAAAAAAAAAAAAAACTAAAATTGGGTGCCTGCTCGGAAATATTTCGCTGAAGCGGAACCTTGCTCCGCAAATTGTTTGTTGTGGGGGGAAATAATTGCATTGCCTTGTATGGTTTGCTCATGGAGAATCGGAAATACTTCGTTGTGGCAGAAATTTCGTTGTCACAGCATTTGTTGCAGCAGGGTTTGACTGCAGCCTCTCTGTCTCCTCCGTTGCAATCAAAGATGTCTTATTATTCTGCTCCACACAAAAATTTGCTTCTAAATGTAGACAAGAGCATCAATAGCTACAATTGTGGCCTATCAAGATTCTTCCAGGGTCTCCACTTCTAAACTGCTCAAGTTTCTTACATGTTACTTGAACTCAATGTTCAACATAGGAAAGAACTGTGACGTTTATATAGGATCTTGTACCACATCTGCACCAAGTGGCATTTTTCTTACATTTCTCAACAGGTGCATGTCCAGTAGACTGAAAGACTCATGCAGTAACAATGCCGAGATTCTTGGATGATTTTTCTGGTGCTGGTTAAACGTGACCAGTGTTCTTTTAAAACACCAGGAATGACAAAAAAAAAAGAATGAAATGAATATTGCCCCAAAAACAACAAAATGTACAGAGGGTTATCAACTAACACCTGGAGCTTGGATCACTATACTCCATCTCACAACTTCTTGCAGGAGAGTGGAAGCAGTAACTGTGGGTGATGGCTTCCATGGGCACACAGTTCTCACGTGCTCACATGCCAATCACACATGCCTCGAAGCTGCTGGCTCATGCCCATAAGATTCCACTCTACAGCAAGAAGTTGTGCAATAGAGTTTAAGCCCAGTAGCCACCAGGAGAAGGTGCACTTTTAAAGCACTAGCTGTAAAAGCCAAGATTTCCAGCCTCTGTGTAGTCGTCATTGTCATGACCATCCAACAGACGCTGAATGGCCACAACGACAACAACTGCTATGTGGCCACGTGATTGCTACTATGATGTAGTCCCGTGATCAAGCTTGTGCCTCCCGCTACCTTCATCGTCTTATCTGATGATGAAGTTAGCACAAGGCAAGGGATGACTGCATGACATGGCATCCTGTGCGCCTGTGCAGTAGCAGCCGCAGCAGTTATGACAAAGCTACAAGCAGCGATGTGGCACATTAGTCACATTACGCGGCTGAGGCAGAGCGTCAGGCACTGAGTGCTGCACGTAAGCGGGAGGAGGTCAGTGCCACAAACGTGCAGCACGTCAAACAGAAGACAAGCACTCTCGGGATGCCGACCACAAACACGCTGCACAAGTCCGTACCAACATACTCCTCACACCATAAAGCAGCAACTGTAACCTTCCGAAAGCCATAACACAATCATCCTACGCTCATGCATGGCAGCAACAGTCAAAGAAAATGCAACAATCTCAAAAACACAAGCGTGACTTTTCCTCTTCTCGGATGAATGACATCATGGATGTTTACACTAATGGGTTTGCCCACTTTACACGCTTACTACTGCATTTTGGTACATATTCCCCACTGCTTCAAATAAACCACACCCCTAATTTGAATCCTTAGATTGGTCAAAAATTACTCCTCATATTACCTGCACACTCCAACTGTGGAAAGGCATGATTAGGTATTTATAATTGAGAAAACAATGCTCTGTTTGTTATCCAAACAGGTTTATTATGAGATGCTCACTGCAATACCAATCCCAGACTACATTCAATCATCCCTTTCACCTAACCTTCAGCTTCGCTGTCAAAGATTTATTTCCTGATCCACCAGGCTTGTTGCTAATGAAACACTTCTCAAAGCTGTGAAGTTTCATGTGTCAATGTCAATGGGGATTACAAACATTCCAAGGGACGATGCACATTGAAGTGAATCGGACCCTTCTCCCGAAATCCGCACATCATCTGCATCCTGGCCTTTCAATCACATTTTTTTGTGATTTTTGATGTGGCTAAATGGACACAAAAATATGATATATATGGCTTTTTGCCAAAGCTCAATTCAAACTGCCATTTTTATTTCCAATAATGAAGATTAACTACATGTGAGATCACTGTAACATGGTTCTGGCAACACGGTATTAATCCACAAGAACTTGGCAACTTTCAAAACAGCCCCCTTCTTTGTGCATGAACACAGAATGCAGGATAATGTATGACCTCAACCCTATCAGTATCAGACCACAAAACCAATGGCTCTAGCTTTCAAAAGCACTAAAATAAAACTACCAGGGCAATTAAGGAACTAACAAGCAAGAAATGCAAAAGAATTGCAATTCTATTCCAATTCTATTCTATTCCTATGCAGTACATGCATTTGTAAGTACTAGTACTGACTATTACTGACAAACACTTTGTATTTTCCTGCCTTTGATGACGTCACACCATTTCGACCAACCACAAGCTTTGCAATGCCAGTGATGCCGTGTTTTCGGGTCGATGAGCCACCTAATGCTTCCACATTAAAACCAAGCAGCCTAAGCCTACATATCAGCCAGCTGTTATGTTTCCAGAGACAACAATGATTAAAAGCTGTATATACACACACAAACACAAGAAAATTTCTCACCTTATCTCTAGGCACCGGCTGTATAAGCTGAAAAAAATAACACATTTGATGAAGCTTCTATTAAGATGCATGCTCAAAAGTTAAGCTAAGTTCACAATGCAAAGCAGTCCTAAGGTCATGGTATAGCAAGAGTCATTTCCTGAATCATAATCGAGCATTGACCAAAATTATTAGAAGCCTCAAATACAGCTCATGATGCCAAATAATATGCTAAAACAAAGACAAGTTAAAACATAGTCAATAGGTCTATAGTAGAGTACAACCATGGAGGAAGGAAAGAGCACAGGAGAGGCGGTGATGTCACATTTTTTGAAGTCGCTTCCCCCCTGCTCCCCCCCTACTTGGCCACCATCTCGGCACGCTTGCGCATGCGCAGCAGACAATGCAGGAGACGACACCGCTGCACCCGATATTACTATTGGCTGTGCTGTTGGCTAAAGACTCCCAGTGGTCCTTGCGAAAGCGCATGACTTCCAGCACACTTTTTGGCGAGCAGCTCGGATAGCGAGGGCCTCTCCTGAGCTTTCCTACCTCCATGAATACACCCTAAAAAGACAGCATCAGGTAACAGTGGCACACGGTCCGCAACATTGTGTATCACTCTGCTGGCCAATCACAACAGTGAACAAAATCAGCTTTTTTAATGTTTGGCTGTATCAAACAAGCCAGAGCCATCACAATTCTTGAACTTATAATTTCGTCTTGTGATTAACTTCTTGTTTAGGTAACAAGAAAACTTCAACAATGGTATACTTTTTGCCACAGAGGAATTCTCAGTGGTCCTGAATATGGTTTGGTTTGGTTTTGTGGGGTTTAACGTCCCAAAGCGACTAAGGCTATGAGAGACGTCGTAGTGGAGGGCTCCGGAAATTTCGACCCCCTGGGGTTCTTTAACGTGCACTGACATCGCACAGCACACGGGCCTCTAGAATTTCTCCTCCAAAGAAATTCTAGCCACCGCGGCCGGGATCGAACCCGCGTCTTTTGGGCCAGCAGCTGAGCACCATAGCCACTGAGCCACCGCGGCGGCCTGGTCCTGAATATGGGTGGAGCTTCACTGCATACATGAGTTGTATCCGACTATAGAAAAAGTACTCATGGCTAACGCTCTCACTTCTGTAAGGTAAGCTGAAACTAGCATCAGAAGCATTTATTTGGGTTCAAAGCTATGCTTTTCAGACCACACAAGTCCATTTCTGACCTTGCGTTGTTATTTCGTTGAAAATTTGCATTTTCTTTGTAATTAAATCTTGCATATTACATTTGAGCAGCATTTACCATGGAATACTTGCATAGATAGGACAGCCACTAAAATGTCATGAAGTACCATATCAAATTTTAGATTTTTTTTCACAATGTATTAACAAATTTGTGTACAATTAGTTGTTTTTCAGTGTCAGTATTGCTTTTTAGTTTGGGGCCCTACAAGTCCTTCTAATAGTGCAAAACTCCATTTAATTCAGAAAATATCTATTTGTACAATTAATATAACACGATACTAATACCAAACCTGCTTTTGAGCAGTTACACTTTATACCTATTGTACTGTCCTAAACAAATAAAACGCGAACAATAAAATGAAAATGCCAACAAAAAAAAAACATTAGCTCTAGCAGAAGAAATATATGCACGGTTCATTAACACATCTAAAGGCAAATCTCTGCACCTTCGAAATGGAATTAACACGCATTATCATTGAGCTTCCCCTGGCTCAGGTCCTCTCATTTTGCTTTTCATTTTTCAGTTGTCTTATCTGCACTTCATGTGTTGAAGATTGCATAGTTGTACACTGCGCTTATGCATAAAAGCAGACATCATGCATTGACCACTCCCACGCGTTTTTTACCAAACTCAAAATTAAAATGCACAAAGCAGCTCCGTAGTCAGTGCACTGGAGATCGATGGCTTTTACCTCTAACAGAGACCAGCGTTTAATGACAAAAGCTGTCCTCCAACTTCACATTCATTTTGGATACAAGAAAGCTGTAAACTGTGGGCCTAACATCCCAAAGCAACACACAGGCTATGAGGGAGACCATAGTGGAGGGCACAGGGTAAATGTAGACCACATGGGGTTCTTCAATGTGCACCGAGATTGCACACCACACAGGAGTTTTTTCATTTCGCTTCCATCAAAATATGGCCACTAAGGCCTGGACAGTGCCCGCGACATTGGGATCAGCAGCCAAACGCCAAAGGCACCGGGCCACCACGATGGGTTGAATAAGAAGGTGATAACTCCCGACTCAAGTGCCCCACGACTATTTGTTTTGTTATAAGAGCATCTTGCGCACTTTCACAAGGTGAGAAGATCAACACACATGAATGTCGTTTTCAGACCTCAATAGCCTGTGTATCGTTGCAAAGCACCAATCATGCCTGGTTGGCCACCAACGAATAGGGTGCACGACGACGCAGACTGTCATGCCAGAGTTGTCACAAAACTGACAACACAGATTGTCAAGCTACAAGCTCCCCATGTTGAGTGGAAAGCCACACAACAGCCAGAAAACCTGTTTTATTAGTGATCATTTAAGAGAACATTATAATGCCGATCACTTCGTGGAGGTTCGCCTGGGTGTCAATAACCATAGGCACAACTGAAAGCAGTTGTTTGGCAAGACTGTGGTGCCAGCTACCAGCAATCAAATTATTATGGCTGCTGTCACATGGGCACTTCCAATCCTGATCGAGCCCAATCACAACTGAACTTCTGAGCACTCTCAACATGCAACGCTGCTACACGCTCCAATTCGATCCCAATCAGCGAGTTGGTCCGCTAAATGAGGAGTGCCGCTCCATGTACACGTGGTTGTAGAAAAGGTGGCAAAGAAATGCGTTCCTAACAAAAGTAAAGTAAACAAAGCATTTGTGATCAAAAATCCCGTGCTTGTGACCGAGCTACAGGAGGTTACATAGCAAACACATGGCAAACACCCGACCAGTGGCTGTGCACGCAAGTTCTGTTTACTGCCCAGGCAAGAGGGCGGCGTTGAGTGTTAACCCCGTGTCAAAAATCAAGCTGCACTGAATAAAACAATAAAATTTTAAAATTTTACAGCCTTTATAATAATGGGTGTCCTTCCGAGTGTTCCATTTTTATTTTGCATTTAATTGCTTCCTGAGCAGGAGGGTAGCAGGCCTCAATCGCACTTCAGGAAGTGGCCTGCGGACGAGCAGGATTGGTCTTGATTGCAACTGAACTGGCCATGTAGCAACGCCGGATCTGCATTGAGTTCGATCACAATCGAAGGTGCCTGTATGACAGCAGTATAAGGCTGCTCACATCACATGTCCAGCTAGCAACTGCAGAAGTTTGGCTTTGACATTGTAATCGAAAAAAGAAATACCGCTTTTTGGAGAGCTAGGGACAAGTGACCAAGCACTGAACAATCTACCTTTTATTTTTTTTGCTGCGGAGACATATTTTATGTCCCATGAAATAAACACCGACCACAAGTTACAGCCCTGCGTGCGATGTTCCTTCCTCTATTTGCTTCATTTTAATTAAATGAGTTCCCAACCTGAATAAACACATTTTGCTAAAGGATAGCTCATTTCCATGGCAACCTTCAGTTGCTGATAACCAAGCGGTGCAAGCCAAACACAGATACTACTATTTAATAACCAGTATTTTTCCACATCCTACAGCCTTGAACAAGGTTTAAATACCACTGGCAGTTCAGGACACATATTAAAGGTGTGAAAATTTTCAGGGTAAGAAAGGTAAAGACTGCTTGAGAACATCTCTGAAGTTGTGTTGTTCTGGCCCATGCTCTGAACACTGACCCAGTGAATTTTAACATGAGAGCATTACGGAGCTCGTGAGGCAGAAAAGCCGGTATCGCCAAAGTCTAAGGCTGCTGTGGCTCCTTCGCGTCGCTAGTGTGCGAAGAATCACAGGAGCACCAGCGGCAGACACCTTACGCAGCTTGAGAGAACGGAAGCGCTCCACTTCTCGTGGAAGCCACCAGGAGCGCTGTGAGTGAGTGTGACGTCATCATTCGTCTTTGAGGAAGAGAACCCTAAAGTTTCCATTGCGCACAGGGGCCTCTAGGAGCAGTGCGGAGTGATGCCGTCAAGTGGATGGCTTAAAGAGCTGCTGCATTTCACTCTTAAGGCGGAGCTTAAGCGTATCCACAGAAAATCCGGTGTAGGTGTTGCCAGCAAAAAATCACGGGCATGGCTCTAGCAGGTGCTCCCCAGAGTGCAATCTAGGAGGCAGATGGGCCACCTAGGGTCACGTGACCTTGCAGCGTCATCACAACCTGCCCACCGGATAGTGAGCAAACTGCCCACCTTGGCAGCTGGCAGTTAAAGGAGTACAGACACCTAACTTTTGAGTGTTTTTTTCCTTGTTATGATGCGTAAGGCATTATTATACATAGATTACCATGCGGAATTCTACGACCACTGAATAATTCATAATCTAATTTCTTTCCTGTGCTGTTTTGGTTTCGATTTCAACAGCCGAACGATGGCTATGATGTCAAAGGTCATGTGAGGCATGAAAAAACTGCACTATAATGGCCGCTTCCACATTTGTTGTCATTCCGGCTCTTGAGGAAGGTTGGCTTCAGCACTGTAGTGAATTAAAACAGTGGAGCAGCGATTATATCGCAGTTTTTCCATGTATCATGTCACGTATAACCACACTTTGACCTTACATCCATCGTTCAGCTGTTGAAACCGAAACAGCATGACAGAAAATATTCAATTAAATTATTTAGCAGTCACAGGCAAACGCCACATGGTGATTCGAGCATAGTAGCGTCTTCCGCACCATTGCAGAGAAGAAAACATGCCAAAAAAAATTAGGTGTCTACACTCCTTTAAATTAGTGACTGGTTGCTCGCGAAGAGCAACCTGGGCTACACAAAGCCCCTCGCTGGCAGCACCCGCCATCGCAGGGCAGCGGCGCATCGCTTGACCGCTGCACCACTGCACCAGGAGGGGTATGAGGACTCCCAGGGGTCTACGAATGTAAAGTAGAGAGGGACCTTCTGCACGTATGAGAATTAACCCATTACACTATAGCTTCACACACTTAAGGCAGGGCTTAAGTGTCCCCTCCAATTTTCTTTAGTACTTCTTGCAAGTTTCGCACGACCACAGTATCTGTTCAATGAACTGCGTTTCTTCAGAGTGCACTACTACGAATTATTCGAGCGATCTGCACATCAGTCACACGAGGTCAAGCACCACAGCTATAATTGTTTTTCCTTAACTAAGCACCATAATCTACTACCACAGGGTGCTGAGTGCATGAGCAGATAGTGAAACATTGTAAGCAATACATACTGTCAGCCCACAAGGACGAGAACAAGAGGAAGAACACTACACATGCACCACTATCAAAAGACAACACATACCTCATTTCAGTTGCATGTTTTCTTAACTATAAAGATGCATTAGGCCACGAGGTCAAGCACCACAGCTATAATTGTTTTTCCTTAACTAAGCACCATAATCTACTACCACAGGGTGCTGAGTGCATGAGCAGATAGTGAAACATTGTAAGCAATACATACTGTCAGCCCACAAGGACGAGAACAAGAGGAAGAACACTACACATGCACCACTATCAAAAGACAACACATACCTCATTTCAGTTGCATGTTTTCTTAACTATAAAGATGCATTAGGCATTTGAATACATGATTTCCATGTGGGAATTGCCTCAGACCGTTAAATAATTTAGAATGGAATTCCTTCTCTCATACTGTTTTGGTTTGTTTTATCAACTAAACAATGGCAACATTTCGGCACGTGAAGCAGGCTTGCTTTGAAATCCCCAAAATATGGGGAAAAAAAAAAATTGATTTTTAGTAATTGTTGTATCCGCTTGTATGCCTCTTTTTTTTTTTTTAATGCAGCCCTGAAGTTAAACGGCTGAAATCGACCAGGAAGTATTTTTTTTTAAATTGTTTCGTGAACCGCGATGGCTGCTGTGCACTGCAGGAAAACACCCGAACAATGGACGTTTTTTTCTGTTACGGTTTTCAGCTTTCATGCTCACCTGGGAAAGCAGATTTCTTCAAAACTGCTTATCTACTTTCAGCCCATTTGTTTTGCTGCTCTCTTAAGACTATAACGCAGGTCAAGGCATTCCTTGTTTTTCAAATTTGTGAATTTTAAATTTCTTGTATACAATTTTCTTCTCACTCTACATATTTCAATGAATAATTGATCGAAAAAATTCAAAGCCAAAACCTGTGCTTTGCCAAAAAAAAAGTAAAAGAATGTCTTGACCTGTAGCATGCCAGTACGAACGCAATGAATGTTGAACCAGCCTTCTGCAACATTTTTTTTTAACTCTGCAGCCTTTTCACAAGATTCAGAGGGAAAATATACATTATAACAGATATAACAGTGAAATTTTCTAAAAGTGGTCACAATATTTTTTATATGCTAAAAAATTTCATGCAAATACATCAAGAAAGAAAATAATTTTTGCTGAAAGCAGTGTCCTTCCTTAAGAGTTGTAGTGAATTAAAACTAAGTATCAGCAGTTATATTAATTTTTTTTCGTGCCTCACGTGACCTAAACACTCCTAACATGTCACAGCCGTTGTTAATTTGATGAGACGGAATCAGCATCAAGAAGAAATTCAATTATAAATTATTCAGTGGCTGCAAGGGAACACTAAAAGGTGATCCATGTATACTAATGTCTAACACATCATTTGAAAGAATAAAACCCAAAAACTAAAATGTGGTGTTGTAGGCACCACATTTTAGGAAATTTTATGGTAAGCAATGTGGTAGCCAATATTAAGCAAGGTTTAAAGGTTATTTAGGGATTGAACTTTTCATTTCAAACCAAAAAAAAAAAGGAAAAGAAATAAAGTACACCCCACTTCATTTTCAAAATTCGCTTTTAACCAGGAAAGGTCAGCATCCATGGCATGGACGCCACAGCCAGCTCGCTATTAAGTAGGAATTACCCAATAAAAGGAGGAAATTAATCCCGTACGCCAGCCAGGGGCATAGTGACACGGTGTATCTTTGGAGTAAGCAGCGCAGTCGTGCATTTTGAGACGCTGCTCCGCTACCTTACACACCTCTGCATAACAAGACGCTCCATGTATACCTCCTCGCCAAGCGTTGTATGCTAGCATAGCACTGTTCACTGTCATTATACCCTAAGGCCAGTTACTTCACTATGTAGGTTCCTCCACTGCATACAAGGACAGACATGAAACCATGCCTAAATGTCACAGAAAAGTGTCATGTTCTGGCTTCCGTGACTTAAGCAGCAGTTCCATCGCTGCAGTCTAACATGCATGAATTTGCGACGCCCGATCATCTTGCTCAACCCAGTGCAACATTTCAACGCTAATATGGCAACCCGCCTTTAGGAAGTCAAATTCCACTTAAAGTTTTATCTAACAAATGAATCATTTAACTTCCATTACTTTCTGTAATGTCACTGACATAACAGGACCATTCATGCATTAATTACTTGCAAATTGAATGCTTGAGCTGGCGAAAAGGCTGAGATGAACATATAAGTGAGTTTTGACCGTACTGACATGCCACATAATATCAGCGTAAAAAGTCAGCAATTTATCTGCCGTAAAAAATAATTGCTGATTGCCAATAAAAAAAGAAACTAAGTTCTGAAATAAAAACCAAAAAGAGTCTGCCAAATTTCCCAAAAATAACAACTGGAAAGTCCATCACCTAGTCACAACTCATTCCATAAAAGATCAAAATCATGCTGGTAGCAGAACTGGAGTTCAGAGAATGCAGCGTCAAACCTAGGGGCAGCAATGGCCAAATGCAACAAGTATGGTGGAAAAGGGCATGCACTCATCACCACTGAGGAATGGTAGAAATGCATATGAAAGAGGATAGCAAACAAAGAACGGTAAGCTTATAAAACATACTGCAATTTAGTTATCACTGCACTTATGGGCTTTAACAAGCCATTTTAGTTTGATACTCGTCATACTGCAGAGCGGGGACTGTCTGCCACCAACAAAAGAATAAAATGCCTGGCACAACACAACTGCAAGTGACAGTCTATTTCGCCTACACGACTACAAAAGCTCAAGTGAATGACACTACCTTAGAGAAAAACGGACTAGCAATTTGGAAAGCTGAAGCTTCAAGCAGGATAACCGCGCCTTGACCCACGCAAGGTTAGCAGAACCAGAATGGCAGCGCACCACAGTGGATAGGAGAGATTCAGCAATACACATTACAAGTTGTACAGGTTGCCACAGTTGTCATGTGCATGCTGAACTACCTAACTTGTTTTGAAATGACAAACCGCCATTACTAATCTTTTATGATTATGTGCCATGGTGATCGCAGATTAGTGACAAGGGTGAGTAGCCTAATATAACAGCTCTACTTACTCTATTCTATTTTATTCTTATTAGCCTCTGCAACAGCTGGCTTACCCGAGCTATACTGACGCCACAGCAGACTGTGAATAGAATCATTAGAATAAAACCACTCACTATTTTGGCCATGCTCTTGATGAGGCAAGGGACTAGAAACAGTTGCTTATTTCATCAGGCAGGCTAATCCCTCCCTTCAAAAACGACCGAATGGTCTTGGAACTATATGAAGTCTCCGGCAAGAAGCCTAGGCTTTGTAGCATGTATTAATGTCAAGCTGCTACACACATGCTTCTCCTGTTGATACTAGCTGGTAACAAGTTTCGTAGTAGCGGATACCAGCGGAGGTTTGTAACCACCCAGCAATGCCTAATTTTCTGGTGTGGCAGCATCGACTTGAATACATCTTTTCCTTCACTCCTTAAACTGCACGTTAAATAGGTGAAGTATGCTTCCCCTTGTCCGTTAATTCCTAGTCTTCTTCCCCATAGTCATAGTGAGGGACGATTCCGGATACAATCTACATGGGTTTTAGGTAGGGATGTGCGAATACTGTAATTTTCAAATACGAATCAATCAAATATGAATAGAAGAAAAAATGCCTTCGAATATTGAACATCTGTTCAGTATGAAAAAATTTTTCAATAAAGATACACCTTATTTTTATTATTTTTCCTTATTTTTTTGTTTTTTCAATATGCTGTACGGTCACTGCAACCAAAATAAACAGGCTGAGGATGACTCAGCACCATAGAAAAAAAAAAACGTGCACAGAAATGTATATTGTTTGATTAGAGAGCACAACAGTATGCAACCTGTACTGTGGTCATGAAAAATGAGTAACAAAATGAAATCCATAATGACACATGGTTGACACCTAAAGATACCCTAACATGATGGGCAGTGAAACCTAATTTACACTAAAGGTACCGGAAGAAATGCAGCTATTTCCGCAGGCCGAGTTATAAAATTCCCCGCCGCCCGAAAAAAAATGCCAAAAATATGAAAATACAGCGAAGCCTTACAAGGAGACTGCTTCGCACAAAGAGCGAAAAGACCATTATGAACGTGCAGTGTCAACGTGCTGAGAGAATAATGCATATATAAATGAGGGAAACTCTACTGGAACATCAAGACTGCTTCTAAGAAGAAAGTGACCAGTGATGCGCCAGTCGACATGGAGCGCAAATTGGTTGGAGTAGCTGGCGATCGCACGGCTGATAACCCCCGTCACCACAGGCTGGCTGCGAAGCTCAGCAGCCCAAACTACACGCTATTTTCCAGGCTATTTTCCAGCCAGGCTATTTTCTGGCTTAGCAACAGGGGCCCACCTATTGCCATTACAGCCGCCGTTACGCACACGTCAGTGGTGCGCGGGTGAAAATGCACCATGCATTGTAAATGCACCACGCTTGCCCTGTCAGTGACACCTCAACTCGACCCCACTTTCATCATCATCATCATCAGCCTGACTACACCCACTGCAGGGCAAAGGCCTCTCCCATGTCTCTCCAATTAACCCTGTCCTTTGTCAGTTGCCACCACTGTATCACCGCAAACTTAATCTCATCCACCCACCTAACTTTCTGCCGTCCCCTGCTACGTTTGCTTTCTCTTGGAAACCACTCCGTTACCCTTAAGGACCAGCGGTTATCGTGCCTTCGCCTTACATGCTCTGCCCAAGCCCATTTCTTCCTCTTGATTTCAACTAAGATGTCATTAACCCGCGTTTGTTCCCTCACCCACTCCGCCGTCTTCCGATCTCTTAATGTTACACCTATCATTTTCCTTTCCATAGCTCGCTGCGTTGTTCTAACTTAAGCTGAACCCTCTTTGTTAGCCTACACTTTTCTGCCCCATAGGTGAGTACCGGTAAGGTACAGCTGTTCTATACTTTTCTGTTGAGGGATATTGGTAAACTACCATTCATGATCTGAGAGAACCTGCCATATGCGCTCCACCCCATTCTTATTCTTCTAGTTATTTCCCTCTCATGATCCGGATCTGCGGTCACGACCCCACTTTGGGAGCCCCATAAGAAATTACACAAGTGGGCTTTCCTGCATATCGCAGCTGACGAAAACGACATGGCAAAACTCATGCTAGAAGAACTGTGAAGGTCAGACATCACAAGCGTGGACGTTAGGTTTACAACACATAATAGAAGAATAAAAAAAAAATGCGTGCTTTCGCGCTGATTTACCAAAACGGGTGGCCAGCCGTCTAGTTCTCATCAAGTGTGATATGTGGGAAAGCCCACTTGTGGAATTTCGCACGAGGTCTAATCCTATCAGCGTCCGGATGTGAGCAGTCCACGCGATAAATGATGGAGAAGAAAGCTGAGAGGACGCATCTGCACTGTTTTCCTAACACGCTAAACTCAATGTTTGCGTAATTTGCCGAGATATTATGGTTGTGCCACGGGTGGATTTATGAAACTCGATGCGGTATTCGATCTCTGCGAATATTTGGAAATTTTCTAGTCTGAAAATTCTGAAATATCAATTTCTCGAATAGGAATATGAACCGAGAAGCAAACGTATTCAATTCGTACTCAAAATTTAGAATATTTGCACATCCCTAGTTTTGGGCATACTTTTCAGTTCTACCGTGCATTTTTTTTTATTTGTATAGAAAGAAGGCCAGAAAATATTTTGAAGAAAAACGCTAGTGATTAGCAAATGCATGCATGCATTGCAGCGCGGAGCGCAGCTAGATAACCATTGGCGGGAAACACAGTTCAGTTCCAACAAGGCACTTTGTACACATTTCTATACATGCACACACAAATGGTGGTGGTGAAAAGTTACCATTTGCTGTTTGTTAGTCACTAGTATTTGTGGATGGGCAATGAAAAGATTCTGAATTCAAGTAAAATGTTTTTGAAAGCTGGCAGGGCTCTCACGTTTGCGCAGCTACTGGCCATTTTTTACAATGTTTCCATGATTGCTACAGTCCTTCCATTTATGATATAAAAACAAGTACAAGCTCGTTAGAAAGGAAAATACATTAACATTTCATCGGTACACGCTATTAATAGCAATAACTGTTGATATGAGATAAGTGAGCAAAAAATGCAGTACACAAAACAACACTTTTGTTAAACTTGCCTGCTTGCAGGATGCATTTGCAAAAAACTACCGCACTAAAAAGAGGGCTGATTTTCAGTGTTTAAATGAAATGTTTATCTCTGTACCTTTGCAGTGGTTGTTTTGCTTCAGTGGGTAATGATTTAGAAACGGTTCTCTAAAAAGATCAAAAGCGGCAAAAATGAAGCATATTAGAGGCTTAAAAGCTTTCCATGCAATTGACTGAACACATGCCTATTTTGGCACATGTGTGGCACGTGCATATTTTGTGAAGTGTGCAAAATTTCTATGACCTGCATGTGGCTGAGTGGCCAGACCTCCGTGGGCTGCATTTTTGCAATCTCAAAAAGCTGCAACTTTGTAATACACATTTGAGTACAAAACGCATTAAATGGTTAAAGATGGCAGCAAGACCGAACAAGCCATGTAGCTGCGCAGCTACCTGCCAGCCTCCATGAGCAGTTCCTGCTACCCATTAAAAAGTGTTAACTGCCTTGGGTGATACTACTGCCTTTACTCAACTTAAATGAACCCTTCAGTAAACAGTATATTTATCACCTGGAAGCGTTTAAACACACACACACCCACAATGGCTCTAGGAAATGCTTAATAGAAATTTTCAAGAAAACCCTGGCCTCCACTATGCCTCAGCAGGTCAGTGCTGTGCTATAAATGCTGCAGGGCTAATAAGGACTACTGTCTTAACAAGGGCGAGCACTGTCTTCAGCAGTCCTAATTGGAGTACTGGTCCTACTGAGACTACTAAACTGTTTCTCTGCTGCTGCTGTTTGCCTTCACCTCTGCTGTCCACAAGTTTCTGGTGTAAGAGACATGGTAAACCAAGAGTGCACAATATCTGTACGCTTGGGCTCCTACAGATCAAAGAAATCACTGCTGTAGGGCACTTGGAACTGATGCTCAGCTTCTACAACACTGCCAAGATTTAGGTCAGGTCATAGATAGTTACATACATTCTCTTTTACAATCACTGAAATATTGCCTCTGCGGCTATTTACTTACAGTTTTAAATTCCTCCATGATTTGGTCGATGGGTTTCATGTCCTCCTGAAAAATACAGCAACATTTAGTACAACGGCTCTGGTTTGACAGCATAATTTACAGATCTTTTATTCAATTGATACAAAGCGCCAGGTGCCAGCAAATTTAAGCAAAGCCCAGTCCACTTGTTTTCCTAATAAATTCATAAGAAAAAAATTACCTAAGAAATTCATTAAAGGGCCTTGGTACCACCCTTCGTATCTCTTTATGTATTTGTTTGCCCCGTTTTTGCGCTATTAGCACGTTACTCTGTTATGTCACAAGAATCCCAGAAATGGTACACTGCCAATGGCTGGCATCTTTACCAGAGAGGAATGGAGGTGGTGCTTGCAAGCATATGATATGTGATATGAAGCATATGTGCGAAAAGTGGGAAATGGCTCTGAACATAAAAAAATGCTCTGTTCTTCGTGTCTCAAACAAGAAGCAAACATTAGCTCACACATACAATATTGGCGGGGATGTAATTAACGAAGTATCAGCTGTAAAATATCTAGGAGTCACAATAACATCAACTTTAACCTGGAACAAACATATTGACAACATATGTTGTACCGCACGTAAGGCCTTATGGGGGATTCAAAGAAAATTGGCGACAGCCCCAACACAGGTGAAGCTCACTGCATACAAATCCTTGGTTAGACCGATTTTGGAGAATGCGTCATGCATATGGGACCCCTACACCAAAACAAATATAGATAAGTTGGAAAAGGTACAGAGAATGGCCGTCCGTTTTATTTGCAACCGCTACAGACGAACAGATAGCGTAACACAGATGATTAATCTCTTGGATCTTCAGACCCTCAAATCCAGACGCACAGAATACAGGCTTAAGTTCTTCTACCTCCTGTACAATAATAAGACAAAAATAAACAAGACTCTCTACCTTGCCCCTGCACCTCGAGCTAACACACAGTTTAACCACGGGAAAATCTTAAAAGAATACCAGGCTTGCATCGATTCATTTAAATATTCCTATTTTCCTACGACTGTGTCCGACTGGAATAGGCTGCCTCAGAATGTTGTCAATTCTCCTGACGAAGTGGAATTCATTGCTGCTTTGAAAAGTTTGAATGTATGACTTTTTTCTTTGACTTCGTTTTCTATTTTTGGTATTATTCATGTGTTTTTTTGGTATTATTCATGTATTTCCCACTCCTGCTTGGACTCCAGAAGGAGTCTGCAGTATTCCTAAATAAATAAACACATTCTGACAAAGACACTATCACAGACTCGGCATTCTGCCAGTGTGGTCAGCCAAGCAGAAGGAGTGCACCTCACACGCTGCACTCGCAGCCACCAAAACGCTGCACTGGATGTACCTTCGCAGCCCTCAACAGGCTGGCAGCTCCGAGAGAAGTGAGAAAAGGTAAGAGCTAGTCCAGGAGCCCCTTAAGTCTGCACAAATTGATTTGGTCAAAACAAATTTGGTCAAAACATGTGCAACACGACTCAAAACAAGGACCTAGCCAGAGAGAAAAAAAAATTTTTTAGAGCAGTACTGCACTTAAAAAGTGCAAATGAGAATTAAGCGCTAACTGCATGAGGCAATACTCCGCAGCAACACACAGCGCCAAACCCCTGTCACTCATTGCATCACTCAAGTTCTGAGTTTTCAGAAGACTTTGCTCATCACCCGGAAGCAGCTCGCGAGACCAGACAAAAGCAATAGGCTTTACGGGTATATAACTTGCAATCCAGCTGCTTTGCGAGTGAAGTTTGTTTTAGTGCGAAAGCACTACTTCCCAAGATCGAACCGGCTGACGAAGTTTGTGTGAAGCTTGACCTTGGGGGTAACCCTGGCCAAACCATAAATAAATAAAATAAACATTGCCGCAACTGGGATTTGAACCCCCGGAGGCGCGAACAGATCAGCTTTGCTGGCCACTGCACGAGAGCAGTATGCTATTGCCCCAGGCGATGCCACCTCGTGTCAAACAGCAACACACACTTGCACTGTGCATTGCACACCGTCATATTCATCAACTAATACTACTACCAAACTAATATCGTCGCCAGACGTGCAGATGACCCAGCAAAGCAAACCATGAGTCAACCAGGCTAAACACATGCTTTCACATGTCTACTTGGTTTAACTACATTAAAACTCTAACACTTTTTCCTAGAGCGGTTTTGGCGAAGCCGTTGATGTCCGTGCTATTTCAACAAAATTTTGACATTTTTGCCTATAATTAATTAATTAATCTACAGTCACCAAACTTGGTTTCTAGGTTAATTTTTTCCTCCTCTATCTGGAGCAACCACTGGTTTTCTGTGTGACACGCTTTGTTAACGGACGATAGTATGAGCCATGAAAGGCTTTCACCTTAAAAGTGTGCCGATTTGGGGCAGTGGTAGGGCCATATGGCGAATCAAGAACACAGCTTAATGTTCATTCACAGTCATCCCTGAATATTTCTTACACCTTTAATGCCCAGTATTGCACAGAAGCAAAAGCTGAATATTTTTTTTCTCGCATGCCAGAAAAAGGCCCTTTAAACTTCATAACACAAAACAGATGTCTACTCTCAATTCTTTTTGTTGAAAAGACACACTGAATGAGGCCGGTTGACCAGCCGTCACACAATGATGACGAAGGCAAGCGGCAAGTGATCCTTAGTATGACAGCAGAACATTGCACAAATATTTAATTCCAATGACTTCAAAAGAGAACAAATAAGCTGAATACTGCACACACGTGGCCGAGCAATGGCTTGTGAGCATGACATTGACGGGCAGTAGCAAATAACGCAGATTTTTTTTTTTACACCATATTAATATTTTTTTATGCAGTGTAACACACTGCCTAAGCTTTCAGTTGCTTGAACTGAAAATAAAGTTAAAATTTTGATAAAATTTTGGGCATCAAAGGGTTAATCACTTGCCATACACTACAGAGCACTGTCCTCAATGCCATCTAACTACATCATCAGTTCTACAACATGACGACGAACTCTTCATGGTCCTGAAAGTGCCATTCTTGTAGTTGCACAACTGAGCAGGTGCTCTTGTTGTATTACGTTCAACAATGTACCCCCACCCACAAACTGAACACAAATGCTTGAGCACTTGCCTTGGACTAACGTTACAGCTGTGAAGAGTTGGCTGCTGGGTCTAAGACTATGCTGCCGTGTGTGTGGCTGCAGCGGCTGGAGACAGCGGGTGCCCTGCATGCCCCTGCAACATAGTCTTGGACCTAGTGGCCTATGCTATGTAGCTCTGGCATTCATGTTGTTTGTGAGAGGTGGTACATACATTTTGTCTGCAGCGTACTCTTGCAGATTCAATGACTTGTCTGCAACTAAGAAGCCTTTTAAGCTTAAAAGCAGCAGTGCAGTTACACCACTTAGTTGGAGCCCTCCCATCTCAGAACAAGGCCTGCTACCACTGTACCGGCATATCAGGCGGCAGAGTGATAGCCTTAGCAGAGCAGCATCCTGAAAGTTTAGACGAGATACAAATGTACAGGTATGCCTAAGAGGCTGACAAAAAGGCATGGATGCCTGACGAGTGTCAGCCTCTCAAAGCTAAGCTAACCTGCCAGCTTTTAATCCGAGGTTTTTGCATAAACCATATGCTCATATTCGAGCAAAACACAGTAATTAAAAAAATAAAAAGGTGCACAGGCGGAGGCCTTAGTACATAAAAGGGAGAGCCAACCATATAGGTAAGCAGCCGAGGTATGGTTGAGAAGACTGACGGGGTGGACCTCGAATCCAGTCTGTAGTCTACAGAGAATGTTAGGTCAGTGTTATTGCTATGTATATGGCTGTAGTTGTACAGTGCCAGCTTATAAGGCAATTCCAGGGGCCTTTAGAACAGATGATCACACTATTCCTTGGTGTACTCTTTCTTCACAACACTAAATTGTTTCTTAATATACCAAGTGAAACAATTTTAATGCAGCACCGAACCAAGGCTGCACGGCCAGAGGCACTGCTTTGTGTGACATAGCTATGACTGTCATAGGCATCATCAGCAAAGCTTTCAAACATGTTAAACAACTAAATTAACAACTGTAATCGGAGATTTAATTCACAAAAGGGCTCAAAGGAAGAACAAGCCTGTAATTTTCGGTTCAGCAATCACAACGAACAAAAAGTCTGTTAAGAACCTCCAAACTGAGTGCTCGGGACTGCATGTGCAACATCTAGTGATTAAACCTGGTTTGAGACAGCCATCAGGTAGGCACGTCAGCAACCTCCATGTGGCCATGCATGCTCACATGCAGCCTGCCTCTGACAAGTGCTATCGCTAGACTTCACTCCTGTAGTCCAGAGAGTTAAGTTCGGGTGTTCTAGACAAGCATTTTACCCTCTACGCAGACTGGGGTTCAATGCATACATAAACACAAAGCATCTCCAGCCTGCATAATTCGGGAAGCTACCTGGATAGAGAGGAGAACCGGATGGAAAAGTCTGAAAACCGAAGAAGGTGCTGTTTAAATAATGCACCTCCTGTACGCATTATAACGGCTTAGTCTGCATACCTGCATGCCAAGATACATTTATCATGAATTGGTGATGACTCTGGCATCAATTCATCACTTTTGAGGGATTTCTATTTTTTGACCAAAATAATATGAACACAACAGTTTGCCACCAGCAGGCATGAATAATCAAAGAAGCAGTGGAACGAAATCTCGACACAAATGGTCTTGGCTTCACTTAACCTTCACCAAAAAAAGATGCAACACATTACACAAAATGGAAAGTAAGAGGAACAGCCTTTTTAGGAGCGCAGTACAAAGAACGAGGTGCATCAAAGCAGGCCTGCCATAAAGCCTGATACCTGTTCCAGTCCCACTGTCCTGTGTGATTTCGCACCTCTACAGATCGAAGAACACACCCCGCTATCCTACTCAATGTGCACTGTTCATAAATTGCTGCACATCACTGAGTGTTAACAAACATATAGTGCGAACAGTTCAATAATCCTATCCCATATACCCTTCCAAGGCCATATGTAATCCATGAAACACTATCAAGAACACTTTTCAGCAAGTAAAAGTAAGGCCACGGTACCCTGACGGAGCCTGCAGCACAGCCACTGCATTTGATCACTATAAAGCTTCCACTTTTTCTTCAAACCAGTTAAGAGCCTTTTAATTCGTAAAGAAAACTTTTTACACAACTAAGATGTCTTAACACATTCACTGCGTCGTGGGTCACCGGCACGTCATGTCATTTATACATGCTGTGCTGTGCAGCATAACTGGGTCACACAACGAAGCCATGGGGCATGGCTTCTTCATGGGAACCAGTATTCCTGGCCGCACAGCATAAAAAAATGTCATAACCCACGTGTCAAATGTATAGTTGTGTAACGCGTGCCGATAAGTATGTACAGTACAGTTTGTGCACAGACACATTCAGCCCAAAAAAAAAAAAAATGATGAGCACAGATATCAACAATGAGTATCCCACGTGCGCTGGGAAACGCTGGAACGAAATGCGGACACATAGCTGTAAGCCAGAGACAGCAGTGGTTTTTCTTTTCTTCTGTCCTTTTTTTTACAATAGTCCCTTGCAGGGTAAAGCGAGATCGCAATTTAGCGAAGAGATTTAGTGCGACGAGGTCGTTAGCGCTCACGTACACGTTAACGTGATA